>NC_091364.1:20726092-20763371 GCF_038502225.1 Cherax quadricarinatus | reverse complement strand
TGGTATATCGCAATTAGGGTGTACCGCCTTGTGTATATACCCCAAGAGATGAATCTCCCAGAGTATAGGGACTCTGAGGGTTCATTTCCCAGTGTATATATCCCAGGAATGTGTATTTCCTAGTATATATACTCCCAGAAGAGTGCATCTCCCACTGAATATACAGTAGGAGAGTGCATATCCTGGTGTATATACCTCAAGAGGGTGCATCACTCAGGATGATGCATCGCCAAATGTATATATCCCAGGAGAGTGCATATCCCTGTGAATATACCCCGGGAGTGCGCATCTCTCATTATATACACACCGGGAGGCTGCATCTCGCAGTGAGTATGCATCTCCCTCTGTATAGACACTCAGTGGCCACTTTATTAGGTACATACGTTCACCTGCTCGTTAAGGCAAATATCTAATTAGTGAATAACGTGGCAGCTCCTTATTGCCTGGAAGCTTACAGACTTGATCAAGATGTCTAATTGTTCTTCAGACTAAACATCAGAATGGGCAGGAAATATTATCTAAGTAACTTTGGCCGTGAAATGAGTATTGGCGTCTAAAGGACCCCAATGGAAGTAAGTCACTCTCTGTGACTTTTTTTTGGGTTATCCCAGGTTCTCTACACATATGCTGCTATGTATGATAATCTATGTAACTGTATTTGTGTACACCTGAATGAACTTACTAGTTACTAGTCAGACGAGATGGTTTGAGTATCTCAGACACTGCAGATCTCCTGGGATTTTCGCACAGAACTGTCTGTAAAGGTTTACAGAGAATGATGTGAAGGAGCAGTTCTGTGGGCGAAAATGACTTGATAATAAGAGAGGTTAGTATTGCTAAACTGGTTCAAGATGATAGGAAGTCTTCTGTAACTCAAACAACTACGCATGACAACAGCGGTATGCAGATCATCTCTGGATGCACAACGTTACGTCGAACATGACTCACGAAATCGTAATGGCACGATTGCAAACAAACCATACCAAGGGCGGGGATAGAACCCGCGTTCAGAGAGCCTTAAAACTCCAGACCGTCGCGTTAGTCACAGTGGTGCCTATGCTAACCTTCCTATGGTGTAGAAATATACCTAGTTGGACGAATCTTATTGTGGCTAGCTGGTCCAGTGGCTAACGCGACAGTCTGGAGTTTTGAGACTCTCTGATGGCGGGTTCTATCCCCGCCCGTGGTATGGTACGTTACGTCGAACCTTAAAGTAGAGGAGAAACAGCAGCATAAAATCACACCGGGTTCACTCCTGTCAGCTAAGAACAGGAAACTGAGACTACAGTGGGCATTAGCTCACTAAAACTGGACAGTTGAAGATTGGAAAAGCGTTGCCTGTTCTGACGAATCGTGATTTCTGTTGCCTGCCTCGACATACAGATGGAAGAGTTAGAATTTGGGATCAATCTTTGGGATGTGGAGGAAAGGGAGATTCGTAACATGAACTGCAGATGTACCCATTGTTTTTAATAAAAAAAATCTCGCATTTCATATAAACTGGAAGAATTATTCAATCGTTTTATTTTTTCTTAAAGATTCACTACATATATTATATAGATTTTTTGATGTACTTATGAAGATCTTAATGACCTACACTTATATGTAACATTAGGGTTTGTTGTTGAATTAGACACATGTGCAACTCTTGGGTATCTTTATTGAGGAAACGTTTCGCCACACAGTGGCTTTATCAGTCCATACAAAGGAGAAACTTGAAGAACGGGAGGAGAATGAGGTAATCAGTCCCTCAACCTTGAGTCGATGTGGTCAGTCCATCAATCTTGAATAGAATACGGCATATGTGAGGAGAAGCAGCTTGTAAACCGTAGATAGGTGAGGGGCAGCAGTCGTAGGTGGTGTCACATTTGTCCAATGTGGAAGTAGGTCGTGCCCAAGGGTTAGGCAAGCGAAGAATTCCCAAGTATTAAGATCCCAAGAAGTTGCAGTGTCTGACAGGATTGTAGATAAATGGTTCAGAGAACCGACATGTTGTTGAATTAGACACATGTGCAACTCTTGGGTATCTTTATTGAGGAAACGTTTCGCCACATAGTGGCTTCATCAGTCCATACAAAGGAGAAACTTCTCCTCCTGTTCTTCAAGTTTCTCCTTTGTATGGACTGATGAAGCCACTGTGTGGCGAAACGTTTCCTCAATAAAGATACCCAAGAGTTGCACATGTGTCTAATTCAACAACATGTCGGTTCTCTGAACCATTCATCTACAAACATTAGGGTTTATCGCCTACTTTTATAACATGTCGCAAATCTACTAAATTATCGACTTTTCACAGTGAATTTCCCCTATTCAGTCAACAGTAGATTGTTGCCTGGATCTGGGTACTAGTGGACTGCTGTGGATCATGTTACATCTTATGTTCAGGTGTACTCAGCAGTACTTAGGTTCTTGGATGTTAGTTAGAACACTTTTGTTTGTCTCATTCAAGGGTGAAAGAGGATTGACCTAAGAATTTAAGAATTCCCAAACATATTATGTGAGGGAAAAGTTCAATAGATAGGAGTAGCTATATAGTAACAATAGTTTCATTACCGGCTACTAGTTAAGGTAGGGTGAGTCACGCTCCCGTTTTTCCCGCCTTTCCCCCCCCCACCCCTAAAGCGATAGTTTGATTGCCGGCAGCTTGTTAACGTAGGGTCAGTCTAGCTCCCGCTATCCCTTCCCCTCCCTCTTCCCCCCCCCCTCGAAAGGTGACGTGTGGGGCTCTGGTCAAACAGTAAATCACTCGACTCGCAGCTCCCAACACTACTGTAAGTACATGCCTGCCTTGTATTCTAGTGGATTTATTGGTTAAAAGCTTCACTTTTGACCAATAATAAACTTAGTCTTTTCAGTCTTGCTCTAGGTTGACTGTTGTAATAATCACCACGTCTTTTGAGTAATGTACACTGCCATGGAGTGATTATTTAAGCAGTGGGTAACCTGTCTATCTTTTCAGCTTGGATGACAGTGAGGGTCACCTGTCAATCAACGAGAAGAACAGGAGAAGGACTAACGTCCAGAGACTTCCCCATTTTGCATTTAAGTACCTGTGCACCTGTATGAAATTGCAGGACGTAACCCCACATCATTGTAGCGGTAAAGAACCTGCTTTCCTGTCATCGGGAAAGATTACTCACTGGTATACTGTGAAGAACTAGCCAGTGGATGGTCACCAACACCTGCGACCCCCCCCAACCCCCATCATCAGCAACGGCTACGATTTCAACAACAGTGTCACCAACACCAGACACCCCTATATATATTAGCGTTGAATTCAGTTATTTATATTTTTCAGTTTTCATTTTCTTTAATGTAGGATTAATATTTCATATTTAAGTGTTTTATATTTTATATTTTCTACATAATAAAGTGTTTATGTTTGTCTGTTATTATTTCTTTTTCTATTCATTAATTTTCCTGAGGAGGAGCCAGCCTTGGTAATATTGTCTGAAGTTGTTACAGGGCTGAGTAAGCCTTCACATATTAATATCGCGATCCATTAGATATTATCGTAGACAGCGGCACACCACTAAGCCAATACTTGAGCAAATGAATTAATGTGTAATATTTATACGTATGAACCGATGTATAGGTAGAGGGATACTTGTGTACAGTTAAGTACAGTTAATAAATGTACTGAACTGTACACAAGTGTCCCTGTACACGGCTTCAGGGTATCACCAAACCATTTATGATCAAAATCTAATGATGGTTACCAACTTGATTTTTCCAGAGCAGTGAAAGTGACCTGGCAAATTGAAACTAGTGTTTGACCAGCAAAGGCATTCTTCAATTATCGCACAGATTCGAACAATTCACAGTATTACGAACACAGCCTGCACACCTTGTTGTAGTGCGTACATTACAAGACACTCGCCACAACATGAGAGGAACCATAGCAACATTAAGAGTGGGGACACGCCACCACAAGAGCGGAAATACTCACTAATACTTAAGTAGGAACAAACCAACTCAAAAGTGTTCACACGCATCAGCACAAAGAATGGGAACAAATTAATACACGAGCGGAAACACGCACCAACACTACTGTGGGAACACGTCAACACAAGAGCGTGCACACACGTCAACACAAGAGTGGGAACATACCAACAATTTTAATATCTGACTAGATAACAGATATCTGGCATCTGTTTTCAGCAAAATATCCAGTACGCAGCAATTTATTAAATGCGTCATCCAACACTATATGGCTGAGTTAATATATAACTGAAAAACAGGACGATTTACTTTACACAGCACATAGCAAATGACCAACATTATTTACATAATGCTGGACTGTAAATAATATACATTAACAAAAAATTGTCATTATGAATTTCAGACACTGCAATAACATATCCAAAAATTTATGTGTTGCAATATGACGTGATATTGCATATAAATATTGATATTTATATAAATAACGACTTATTCGCGCCTGCTAAGAGGACGGCCACTATATTTATGAAAGAACTATGCAAGAAAGTAAATAAATGAACTCAGTCACAACAAGTACCTTCGAAGATGGGAAAAAAACAAACTACAAAAGGTGGGACTACACAGGTATGAGGAACTTGCTGCACGAGGTTCAGTGGGAAAGAGAACTGGTAGGAAAGTCAGTAAACGAAATGATGGGCTACGTAACAACAAAATGCAAGGAGGAAGAGGAAAGGTTTGTTTCCAAGGGTAATAGAAATAATGGGAAAACCAAAACGAACCCTTGGTTTACCCGAAGGTGTAGGGAGGCAAAAACTAAGTGCAAAGAGAATGGAAACAGTACAGAAGACAAAGGACTGAGGAAAATAAAGAGATTAGTCGAAGAACCAGAAACGAGTAAGGACAGATAAGAAGGGAGGCTCAGCGATAGTACGAAAACGACATTGCATCAAAAGTCAAGTTTGACCCGAAGTTGTTGTATAGTCACATTAGGAGGAAGACAACAGTCAAGAACCAGGTAATCAGGTTGAGGAAAGAAGGTGGGGAGCTCACAAGAAACGAACAAGAAGTTTGTAAGGAGCTCAACATGAGATGTAAGGAAGTATTTAGAGTGAAGACAGAAAGGACACCGGGAAGCCAGAACAAGGGGGGTACACCAACAAGCGATATACCAATAGGTATTGGATGATATGCACAAAACCAAGGAGGAGGTGAAGAAGCTGCTAAGTGACCTTGATACCTCAAAGGCGGTGGGACTGGACAACATCTCTCCATGGGTCCTTAGAGAGGGAGCAGAGACGATGTGTGTGCCTCTAACAACAATTTTCAACACATCCACTGAAACTGGGCAACTACTTGAGGTATGGAAGACGGCAAATGTAGTCCCCATTTTTAATAAAGGAGACAGACACGAGGAACTAAACTATAGACCAGTGTCACTGATGTGTATAGTATGCAAAGTCATGGATTATCAGGAGAGTGGTGGAGCACCTAGAACGGAACAAGCTTAAAAACGGCAACCAGCACGGTTTCAGGGAAGGCAAATCCTGTGTCACAAAGTATCTGAGCGGGCGCCTGTGACGAGCGAGATTCCACAGGGGTTAGTCCTAGAACCAGTGCTATTATTGATATATGTGAATATGACGGAAGGGATAGACTCAGAAGTGTCCTTGTTTGTAGATGATGTGAAGTTAATGAGAACTAAATCGAATGAGGATCAGGCAGGACTACAAAAAGATCTGGACAAACTGGAAACTTGTCCAGCAACTGGCTCCTCGAATTTAATCCCGCCAAATGCAAAGTCATGAAGATCGGAGAAGGGGAAAAAAGACCGCAGACAGAGAATAGGCTAGCGTTCCTATACCTCAGTATAGAATCGTTCAAGACTCTGTACACCGTGTACGTCAGGCCCATACTGGAGTATGCAGCACCAATTTGGAACCCACACCTGGCCAAGCAAGTCAAGGTATTAGAGAAAGTGCAAAGGTTTGCAACAAGACTCGTCCCAGAGCTAAGGGGATTGTCCTAAGAAGAAATGTTAAGGGAAATCGGTCTGACGACACTGGAGGACAAGAGGGTTAGGGGAGACATGATAACGGCATACAAAATACTGCCAGAAATTGACAGGGTGGACGTAGACAGGATGTTCCAGAGATAGAACGCAGATACAAGGGATTAGAAGCTGAATACAATTGGAAACTGAAGACTCAGATGAGTCTGAGAGGTAAGGAAGTATTTCTTTAGTCACAGTTGTCAGGAATTGAAATAGTCTGGAAAGTAAGGTAGTGGATTCAGGTACCGTACATGGCTTCAAGAAGAGGTATTTTAAATTTCATGGAGCAGAGAGAGAGAGAGAGAGAGAGAGTGGACCTAGTAGCGACCAGTGAAGAGGTGGAGTGAGGAACATCACACACACACACACACATTTATATATATATATATATATATATATATATATATATATATATATATATATATATATATATATATATATATATATATTTTATTATCACACTGGCCGATTCCCACCAAGGCAGGGTGGCCCGAAAAAGAAAAATTTCACCATCATTCACTCCATCACCGTCTTGCCAGAAGGATGCTTTACACTACAGTTTTTAAACTGCAACATTAACACCCCTCCTTCAGTAGGTTGGTAGACAGCAACCACCCAGGGAAGTACTACTGTCCTGCCAGATGACTGTGAAACAGAAACCTGTAACTGTTTTGCATGATGGTAGGATTGCTGGTTTCTTTTTCTGTCTCATAAACACGCTAGATAACAGGGATATCTTGCTACTCCTACTTACACTTTGGTCACACTTCACAGACACGCACATGCATATATATATACATACATCTAGGTTTTTCTCCTTTTTCTAAATAGCTCTTGTTCTTCTTTATTTCTTCTATTGTCCATGGGGAAGTGGAAAAGAATCTTTCCTCCGTAAGCCATGCGTGTCGTATGAGGCGACTAAAATGCCGGGAGCAATGGGCTAGTAACCCCTTTTCCTGTAGACATTTACTAAAAAAGAGAAGAAGAAAAACTTTCTATATATATATATATATATATATATATATATATATATATATATATATATATATATATATATATGTATATATGTATATATATATATGTGTGTGTGTGTGTCGTGCAGAATATGTAAAACTGGTCAATTAGCAAGAACTCAATTAAAATTAAGTCCTTTCTAAAATTTTCTCTTATACGTTTAAAGATATATTTTTTCAAATGTTGATGTAAAAATTTATAATTTTGCACCAAAAGGAACTTAGAAAACTTACCTAACCTTATCATAACAAGCGCAATTTATTTTAGCCTAACTCAACTAAATATATTTTAGATTTGTTTACAGTAATTTAATACTAAACAAACACAATGAAATATATTTTTTTCGTTAGGTTCAGAATGATTTTGCCGAAATTATTGCATACACAAATTTTCACTTGTCCTATATGGCAAGATGAGCGTTGCTATTTAAGCCAAGATCGCAAGTTCTGCCTATTCGGCACGACATATAATTAACCCATCGGCCGTTTCCCATCAAGGCAAGGTAACCCGAAAAAGAAGAAACTCTTTAATTATAATTCACTTCACCACTGTCTTGCCAGAGGCATGCCTACACTGCAGTTAAAGAAATGCAACATATCACCACCCCTCCTTCAGAGTTCAGGCTTCGTACATCCAGGACTCAAGTCCGGCTAACTAGTTTCCCTGAATCCCTTCAAAAATTTACTTTCCTCACACTCCAACAGCACGTCATGTCATAAAAACATTTGCTTCCACTTGCTCCTAACACGCTCACGCACGTTTTCTGGAAGTCTAAGCCCCTCACACACAGAATCTCCTTTACCCCACCTTCCAACCTTTCCTAGGACGACCCATAACCCGCCTTCCTTCTATTACAAATTTTATATGCCCTCTCTAAATGTCCGAACTACCTCAACAACCCTTCCTCAGTCCTCTGGATAATACTTTTAAAAACCCCACACCTCCTTCTAATCTCCCAGCTAAGGATCTTCTGCATAATATTCACACTGCAAATAGCCCTCAGACAAGACACTTCCACTGCCTCCAGCCTTCTCCTTGTTACAACATTCACAACCCTTCTTCACACCTATATAAGATCGTTGGTACCAGTATACTCTTAAAATTCCCCTTTTTGTTTCCATGGGTAATGTTCTTTTGTTTCCACAGATTTCTCAGTGCACCACTTTACTTTTCCTCTTGTCAGTTCTATGATTCACCTCGTCCTTCTTAGACCCATCTGCTGACAAGTCCACTAGCAATTGTCTGAACACATTCACTTCCTCCGTACTCCCTCCTCTAATCTGATATCCAATCTTTCATTACCTAAAATTATGTTATCCTTGTTATGTTGCTTTATCCGATGTTCACTTCTAATATCTTTCTTTTATACACCTTACCAAACTCGTCCACCAATCTCTGCAACTTCTCTTCAGAATCTCCCAAAAGCACAGTGTCATCAGCAAAAAGCAACTGTAACAGGTCCCAGTTTGTGTTTAATTCTTTATCTTTTAATCCCACACATCCTGTCAACACCCGAACATTCACTTCTCTTACATTCCTGTCCAATTCTCCCACCGGCTTAAGCCAATGCCTTAACTTAGTCAGGTCAGGTCACATAAACCATGGTGACATCACGCATCCCTGTCTAAGGACTACTTTTAATAATAATTATAATAATAATCTTCATTTCTACAAGTACATGTACAAGGTATATTAGCCTAGCTGAGATCAATGACACTACTATACAGAAAATCTCTTATTATGCAAATTAGTTCAATTTTATTCCAGGATGCGACTCACGCCAGTCTATTAGCACAAGTCTGACAGAGTAGCAACATGGAATCTTGGAAGAGAAGACATCTACAACCTGTCTGCTAACCTCAGACTCAACTCTTCCGTACTACCTATTTCCTTTGTTGGGTCCCGCCACAGTTTATGAGGCACGTAAGTTCCCTCCGTCTTCTAATAACATGTTCATTTTCCACTATAATCTACCTTGTTGCAGAGATCTGAGCACAGCTCAGATCTCTGCATCACAACTGTCCTCAAAGATTTGTTAAGTTATACCATGTTAAGGAAAGATCCAGGACTTCACCTCAGAAAATAGACAAAGCTTCAGGAAAGGTTACTCTGCTGCTGATCTGTTGTTAAACCTCTCCACTAAGTGGCACCAGTCACTGGATGAATCCAAAGTCAGCTGTGTGGTAGCACTGGACATTGCTGGCGCTTTCGACCGGGTGTGGCACCAGGGCCTCTTAGCAAAACTTCAAGCACTGGGAATTACAGGCTCTACGCTATGTCTCCTAAGTGATTACCTTCATGGTAGATCTCTAAGTGTAGTTCTCAATGGAACGGAATCAGCAAGACATCCTATTGGGGCAAGTGTTCCACAAGGAAGCGTGCTGGGGCCATTGTTATATAATGTCTACTTCAACGACCTTCTTCATCTCATCCCAGAATCACATGCATAAGCAGATGACTGTACACTGACATTCACTTATCCAAGAGAAGAAATGCCAGCTGCTCTAAGCTACATCAATCACCAGCTAAGAGCTATGTCAACTTGGGGAAATAGATGGCAAGTAACATTTGCACCTGAGAAAACGCAAATGATGATCGTCTCTAGGCACCATGATGGTAATGCTGGTGCAGTAGTAAGGATGAATGGGAGGGTGTTGGCACCTGGAGAAGAAGTTGATATCCTTGGGGTGAAATTTGACTCCAAACTAACCATGAAGAACCATGTTGTAAATCTTGCAAACAAGGCAGCCAGGAAGCTTACAGCACTTCGCCGTATCTCGCATCTGCTTGACAGTAGGGGTTGCAAGATCCTGTACGAGGCACAAGTACGCTCACACCTTGAGTATGCTCCACTTTCTTGGTTTGCCTGCCCCCCCTCTCATCTGCGACTGCTTGACAGAGTAGAGAACAGAGCAAGACGTCTCATCTCTCGCCTGGACCCATCCTGGATAGATCTGTCATTTCAGCAGAGCCTTCAACATAGGAGGGATGTGGGTGGCCTTACTGTTATGTACAAGGCCAATATTGTCAAAGTACCACACTTGGATCCACTTCAAGGACAGCGTGAAACAAGCTTTTATGCCACAAGACGGGCAGAAAGCAGCAACTTCACTCTGGCTGTACCCTTCTCCAGAACATCACTCCATCTGAGATCATACATACCCAGGATGACTCGAGTATGGAACACATTCGTACAGCATAATGATGTCAACGAGATAACGTCAGTTGATCAAATGAAAATGCTGGCCCACAGATGGCTCCAATTTAATCCTGTTCCCTACTTGTATGTCTCGTAACAATAAAAATGCTTTCAAATGAGCTGATGTAGGTAACAGCTCTTAGCTTGCCAATAAAGCTAGGGATCCTTGACCTTTTCAAACCCTGTGTAAAAAAAAAAAAGTAATTATGGACAAGAAAGATTAAAGTGGAAAAATGAACATGTTGTTAGAAGACGGAGAAACTTACGTGCCCTTTAATCTATTACAATTCATCTGGCTAGAGTATAAAAGCGTTCATCTTCCTACTTCTGTTTCATATTCATCAAGCATTTGATAGTGAGCTTCTTCGTGACTGAGGGACTGATTGCCTCATCTACTGTCTAGTTTCATCACTTTTAAGAGACCTATGTGTTTCACATATCTCTATTAAATTCACTTGTCATTCTCTCATCATGATTATTTAAATTATAAATGACAATGGGGTTAAAAACGGTTCTTTTGGAACTCCATTTGCGACAGATTTCAGTTTATTTACGCGTATTCTTTCGCCCTCTTAGTTAGTCATTCCTCAATTCACGAAAGAACTTTTTCTTCAGTAATGCAATTTCTTTAAACTGCTTTCCATGTGGTACAAGAAAGGTAGGTCCTACTCTCTGGGTAGGACCTACTTCCAGTGACTATGACCCCGTCTGCTACACGTCCCTATCTACTGACGCCTATATAACCGCCAGTCTCCTTGCCTTTGCTCCAGATTCTCTTCCACCATGACTCAAGAAATCGTAATGACACGATTGCAAACAAACCATACCCCCGGCCGGGGTTGAACCCGCGGTCATAGAGTCTCAAAACTCCAGCCCGTCGCGTTAGCCACTAGACCAGTTAGCCACAATAAGATTCATCCAACTAGGTATATTTCCACCACGATGCTCTCAACACCAACTCCAAGGCTGAGGGACTGATTACCATGGTTAACTCATCTTTTGTATATAGTTCTACTGTCTTCTAGTTATGTCGTAGAATCTGTATTGATAAAGCCACTGGATGGCGAAACGTCTATATTAAAGATATCCAGATGTTGCTCATGGGCTTAAGAACATAAGAACATAAGAAAGGAGGAACACTGCAGGAGGCCTGCTGGCCCATACTAGGCAGGTCCTTTACAATTCTTCCCACTAACAAAACATTTGCCCAACCCAATTTTCAATGCCACCCAAGAAATAAGCTCTGATGTGAAAGTCCCACTCAAATCCAACCCCTCCCACTCATGTACTTATCCAACCTAGATTTGAAACTACCCACATTAAAATGGCTTTCCATGTGGTAGTCTATCAAAAGTGCTACTGAAGTCTTTATTGACAACATCGTATTTATTATTATGTTTCACTGACTAAAATGCATTACTGAAGGTCGGAAATTTTTTTCAGGCAAGAAGTGCAACTTGTGGATCCGTGTTGAGACTAAGCAAATTGTGCCCAGCAAGATGACCTTACATTAAACCGGCTAAAATTTATTATAATAATCTGCCCACAACTGATGTCATGGATATCAATTCACAGACCAGGTGGGGCTTGAACTCATGGCAAGAGAGTGTTAAAACTCACAGGCCAGTGTGCTAACAACTGTGAATTTTAGGACTTACCTGCCATGGGCTTAAATACTGCTCGTTCTGTGATTTGTTTTCAATTCTGTTATGAACATTAAAATGGTATACAATACCGACAGGTTGGTAGGTAAGACACATAGGCAACAGTTAGGCAACTTTATTCCGAAACGTTTCGCCTGCACAGTAGGCTTCTTCAGTCGAATACAGAAAGTAGGCAGGAAAAGTAGAGAAGTGAAGACGATGTAATCAGTCCATCACCCTTGAAGTCGTAGATATCAGGTATACTGAGTGGTAATTTAATAGCATGGATTGTCCCTTTATTTATAGACAGGAGTTGCATTATCAGTCCTCCACGACAACTGTTTAAGACGATATATTAAATAAGCTGGTTAACGCTCCTCTAGTTTTCATTCTGTAGTCTTTAAATACCTTTAAAATCAGCTCTTCGTCAGTCAATGACGTTTTCAATTCAATGTATAGATATATACGTAAGATGAAGTAATCAGTCCCCTAGTCTTACAGAATTATATACAGAAAACAGTGCAAGATTTGGTTATCAGTTAATTAGTCTCGAAAATGATGTTAAGTACCTTTGTCTTGATGAATTTATATTAAAGGCAGAAAGACTGGTGTTTTTAAACTGGAATCAGATGAGGAGCAGCAGTTGAAGGTATTGCTACAAGTAGGCGGGAGCCACTTTTATATTAGATAAGTTATACCGAAGAGTCGGGCCAGAGGTTAGCAAATAAACTGTAGAATATAACCTATGTACAAAGATTCTATGGTCTTGTTGTGACTGACAACATTGTAACCATGGTGAATAATACCTACAGGTTGATTAATTACACATACAATCGGGTGTCACTAGTCTGAAGACATTTTGTTTACCAGTGGTTTATACAATTCGGTACAGAGATATATACAGAAAACAGTGATGGAGGAGGTAATCAGTCCCTCAATCTTGAAGAATTATATAGAGAAAACAGTGGAAGTAGCCTTGAACTCTGCAATAATTTCGATGGTCTGATGGCAACCCGAAAAATAATTCATAATCCTTTTGAGTGGCAGATGATACATCGAAGCATTATGGAAATATGTTACCATCAATTCCATCTGGTTATGCCTTAGCCTTGATTAATAAGAAACACGGCTTCATATAGACAATTGCAAACTTTAAAGCAGTAATTGCTCCGTGTTCAATTGGTGACTTAGACGTTCGATTCTGTAGAATGAATCTCAGAGATAGTATTGGTACACGACCCATGAATATAAAGAATGGGTAAAATCTTTACATATTCTCCTGAGAGTAGCTTTTATGGGCTGTCAGGAACTACTGGAGATGCTATGTTATCTAATCCAGCATCAGGCAGTAAAGTATGAGGAGCCCTCAGGTTTCACCGGAGGCTCAGAGACCTAGACACCTTTGGAATTCATTCGTGCAGCTGGATTGTTAAATAAGTAGTTACACCAGATGGATGCCTTGCCAGATAGCAGTTTCTTGAGCCAGTTAATACCTTCTTTTGGGAGTGTTGCTGCCCATACACAGAAATGTATTTCTAGGTGACAAGTGCACTTACTAGAGTATTAGTAGTTATACTTAATGTCTCGGATGATGAATAGTCATTGATGAAAGAGATTCGTGCAGAATCAAGGGTTTGTTTACAGCACTATTCGTGCCAGCTGTATGAGGCAGTAAGATCACCCTCTTTCTTGATAATACTCACGGAAGAGATTGTTCTCGTGTGAGTGAAGACGGCACTGTTCACTACCCACATCCTGTTAGAGTGAAGGATAAGCTCTCACCAGATCAGTGGGCTGAGGCAAACCAGATCAGTGGGCCGAGGCAGATCAGATCAGTGGGCCGAGGCAGACCAGATCAGTGGGCCGAGGCAGACCAGATCAGTGGGCCGAGGCAGACGGTGGTGATGTTTTTCTCCCTCTGGGAAGAATTCTTCCATCACCGTAGTTGAGGAAGAAAAGTTCTGTCTCCTACAGAATTTCCAAGCGAAATTCAGGTCCTGTTGTGCGTGGTAAATAAGCAGAGAAAGACAGCAACCAATTGCTGCCAGAACCTGAGGGAAAGATTTTTTAGGTGGTCGAGGTGAATCTTTTATCATCATACTACACCAAAGTTCATTGTTTCAGATACTGATAATTAGCTTTGTAATGTAGCAATGGTAAAGCTGTGTACCTGACATTAATAATGTCATCACACATCAAGTAATGATCTAGTTGAACGCATGAAAAAGAAACGTATGAGACATACAAAGAATAAGAATTAATATAAACAGCTTTAAGTTGGGATGAGGTAATTCATAATGTCTGGTGTTCAACAAACTCTTCAAATAGTCTCAGTTATCATGATGTCTGGTGTTCAACAAACTCTTCAAATAGAGGTGTGATGAATGGTGTCTCAATCTTCAAATAGTCTCAGTAGGTGATAAGACCATTATGTATTTCTGTAAATAACAGAAATACGTAATGGTCAAAGAATTTTTAGCTTGCAACAGGAAACATGGAAAAAAATCTGCAAAATCTAATTAAAAAGTTCGGTCAATGGTACAGGTGACGAGTTACAATAAGATATAAGCAGTGCTGTAGATTATATGAGAATATGTATATAAGAAGGGAGAGATAACTAGCGAGCAGTGTTGAGAAATAGCATTTAAACCAGATAAAATTAATTTCTGATTACGTTGTCAACACTTACGAGTTACAAGAGATAAAGGTAATAGTACTTACTTTAGTTTGGTCTTCTTGTTCTGATCAACGAGTAATAAAGTACAGGCTACTGTAGTTCAAGTTAGCGTGTGTTAACATCTGAATATTTGGATATTCATGCTACTTGTCTGATGTAATTTTCAACCAGCACTGTACTATGATGCTTAAATATTCCATACAGAATAATAGCTTGTTTTTAAGACAACAACAACAACAACAATAATAATAATAATAATAATAATAATAATAATAATAATAATAATAATAATAATAATAATAACATTCATTAATCTGGACAACGTGATATTTGTTAGTCATATCTAAGTGTCAGCAGCATGACCTTGCAACTCTGACTAACATAGCTTTTCAAGAAACTGGAGAAGGTGTATAGCTTTGCGATGCAACAGCTATTGGAGCTAAGAGAATTAACTATGAAGAGAGACTGAGTGGGGTTCCACAGGGGTCAGTCCTAGGACCAGTGCTGTTTCTGGTATATGTAAACGACATGATGGAAGGAATAGACTCAGAAGTGTCCCTGTTTCCAGATGATTTGAAGTTAATGAGAATAATTCAATCAGATGAAGACCAGAAAGAACTACAAAAAGGATCTGGACAGGCTGCAGACCTGGTCCAGCAACTGGCTCTTGGAGTTCAGCCCCACCAAGTGCAAAATCATGAAGATTTGGAAAGGGCAAAAAAGACCATAGAGACTACAAATCTCACTCAAGGAAATAGATCTTGGGGTGAGTATAACACCGGGCATATCTCCCGAGGCGCACATCAACTAAATAACTGCTGCGGCATATGGGCGCCTGGCAAACCTAAGCATAACATTTCGACATCTCAAGAAGGAATCGTTCAGGACCCTGTACACCGTGTATGTTAGGCCTATATAGGAATATGCAGCACCATTTTGGAGCACACACCTAACCAAGCACGTAAGGGCATTAGAGAAAGTGCATAGGTTTGCAACAAGACTAGTTCCAGAGCTAAGAGGCATGTCCTACTAGGAGAGGTTAAGGAAAATCGATCTGACGACACTGGAGGACAGGAGGGATATGATAACAACATATAAAATACTGAGAGGAATAGACAAGGTGGGCAGAGATAGGATGTTCCAGTGATGGGACACAGCAACAAGGGGTCATAATTGGAAGCTGAAGACTCAGATGAATCACAGGGATGTTAGGAAGTATTTTTTCAGTCACATAGTTGTCAAGAAGTGGACTAGTGTGGGAAACGAAGTAGTGGAGCCAGGATTCATGCATAGCTTTAACAAGAGGGATGATAGAGCTCATGGAGGAGGGAGAGTGACCTAGTAGTGACCAGTGAAGAGGCGGGGCCAGGAACTGTGACTCCACCCCTACAACTAGGTGAGTAGAACTAGGTGAGGACATAGGAGGACAGAAGAGAAGCAAGGTACTACATAATAGGAACACTTCAAAATGGAGGTCCCAAGGCGGTGATTGCAGTTATGTATAACCCACCACAGAACAGGAGGAGGCTAAGGCAAGAGTATGACGAGAGTAACAGAGAGATGTGCAAGAATGGTATATAATACCGACAAGATGAAATTAAGACACATGTGCAACATCTGGGTATCTTTATTGTAGACGTTTCGCCATCCAGTGGCTCTATCAATACAAATTCTAGGACATAACTTGAAGACAGTAGGACTATATACAGAAGATGAAGTAATCAGTCCTTCAACCTTGGAGTAGGTGCGAAGAGCACCATAGTCGTGAAGATTCTGAAGCAGAAGAAAGGATCCTGGCGCTTATATAGTAACGTCAGGTGTAGCAGACGAGGGCATAGTTACTGGTAGGCGGGATTCCCCAGTGGAAGTAGGTCCTTCCCAAAAGATGGGTTAGTTGTAGTAGTAGTTGTCGAAGTCGTGAAGGTTATGTACATGTCCTCAGAATCAAGATTCCATGATGTTGCAGTGTCTGACAAGTTGTGTACGAATGATATATAATACCGACAAGATGAAATTGAGACACATGTGCAACATCTGGGTATCTTTATTGAAGACGTTTCGCCATCCAGTGGCTTTATCAATACAAATTTTAGAACATAACTACAACTAACCCATCTCTTTGGGAAGGATCTACTTCCACTGGGGAATCCCGCCTACCATTAACTATGCCCTCGTCTGCTACACCTGACGTTACTATATAAGCGTCAGGCTCCTTGCTTCTGCTTCAGAATCTCCACGACTATGGTGCTCTTCGCACCTACTCCTAGGTTGAGGGACTGATTACCTCATCTTCTGTATATAGTCCTACTGTCTTCAGGTTATGTCCTAGAATTTGTATTGATAAAGCCACTGGATGGCGAAACGTCTACAATAAAGATACCCAGATGTTGCACATGTGTCTTAATTTCAACAGAGAGATGGTTGACACACTGGCTGAAGTGGCTAGAAGGGCCCATGTGAGCAGAGCAAGGCTACTGGTCGTGGGTGACTTCAATCACAAAGAAATAGACTGAGAAAACCTGTAACCACATGGGAGCCCAGAAATGTGAAGGGCTAAGATGTTGGAGGTGGCACTGGAAAACCTTATGCATCAACACGTTGGAAACACAACTAGAGAGAGATTGGAACAATATGACAGGAAATCTTGAGTCTAGTGACTTTCTTGATACTGCTAACGATTGCTTTTTAGAAGAGGTTGTGACAGAACCAACTAGAGGAAACAATCTGCTTGATTTGGTTCTTGCCAACAAAGATTCACTAATTAATAATCTTGAGGTTAATGATGAGCTTCGGGAAAGTGATCACAAATCACTTAGTTTCAATATATCATGGAATTACTCAGATAACTGCAATCAAATCTCTCCCAGATTTTCGCTTGGCCGAATTCATGGGACTGAAAAATTACCTGGGTGGGCTAAATTGGGATGTCCTGACTATGGGTCAGGTAGGTGATCTTCGTTGCCAATATGTCGTTTTTCAGAGCATAGTTCTAGCTGCCCAGACAACTTTTGTTCTGAATAGGGAAATTAGATCTTAAAAAAATGATCCCAAATGGATGAACAATAGATTAAAACATCTCAATGGTCAAAAGAGAGGCATATATATGCGTATCAAAAGAGGGAATGGGCAGTTAAGAAATCAATATATTCAATTAAACAGAGAAATAAAGAAAGGAATAAGAAAAACAAAAAGGGATTATGAGGCTAAGGTCGCAAGGGATTCAAAGACTAACCCAAAAGGGTTCTTTCAGGTATACAGAAGTAAGATTAGGGACAAGATTGGCCCACTTAAGAGTAACTCTGGTCAGATCACTGACAGTGATAAGGATATGTGTGAAATTCTCAATACCTACTTCCTCTCAGTTTTCACCCAGGAAAATACTAGCGATATTCCTGAAATAATAGATTATGTAGAACAGGATGATAATAAACTATGTACGATTGTGGTAACTAGTGACATGGTCCTCAGACAAATAGAGAAACTAAAACCTAACAAATCCCCAGGTCCTGATGAACTGTTTGCATAGTGCCTGATAAGTGGAAAATGGCAAATGTAATACCTATTTACAAGGCAGGTGACAGGTCCTTGGCTTCGAACTATAGACCAATAAGCCTTACCTCCATAGTGGGAAAATTTATGGAATCAATAATTGCCGAAGCAATTCGTAGCCATCTTGACAGGCACAGATTGATTAATGAATCTCAACACGGTTTTACAAAGGGGCGTTCCTGTCTTACGAATTTACTAACTTTTTTCACTAAGGTGTTTGAGGAGGTAGATCATGGTAATGAATATGATATTGTGTATATGGACTTCAGTAAGGCTTTCGATAGAGTTCCACACCAGAGGCTATTGAGGAAACTTAAGGCACACGGAATAGGAGGAGAAATTTTTTCCTGGGTAGAGGCATGGCTGACAAATAGACAGCAGAGAGTTTGCATAAATTGAGAGAAATCAGAATGGGGGCACGTCAAAAGCGGTGTTCCTCAGGGGTCAGTGTTGGGCCCGTTGTTGTTCACAATTTACATAGACGACATAGATGGGAGAATAAATAGCGACATAAGCAAATTTGCTGATGACACCAAAATAGGCCGTGCAATTCATTCTAATGAGGACACTAGAGCACTCCAGGATGATTTGAATAGACCGATGCAATGGTCGGAGAAGTGGCAGATGCAGTTTAATATTGACAAATGCAAAGCTCTAAATGTTGGACAGTTAAATAACCATGCCACATATAAACTAAATAATGTAGAGCTTAATACTACAGATTGCGATAAGGATTTAGGAGTTCTGGTTAGCAGTAATCTAAAACCAAGACAACAGTGCATTAGTGTTCGCAATAAAGCTAACAGAATTTTTGGCTTCATATCTAGAAGTATAAATAATAGAAGTCCTCAGGTTGTTCTTCAACTCCATATATCCTTGGTTAGGCCTCATTTAGACTATGCTGCTCAGTTCTGGTCACCGTATTACAGAATGGATATAAAAGCTCTGGAAAAAATATAGAGGAGGATGGCAAAGATGATCCCATGTATCAGAGATCTTCCCTATGAGGACAGACTGAGGCCCTGAATCTGCACTCTCTCGAAAGGCGTAGAATTAGGGGGATATGATCGAGGTGTATAAATGGAAAACAGGAATAAATAAAGGGGATGTAAATAGCATGCTGAAAATTTCCAGCCAAGACAGGACTCGCAGCAATGGTTTCAAGTTGGAAAAATTCAGATTCAGGAAGGATATAGGAAAACACTGGTTTGGTAACAGAGTTGTGGATGAGTGGAACAAACTCCCGAGTACAGTTATTGAAGCTAAAACGTTGTGTAGTTTTAAAAATAGGTTAGATAAATACATGAGTGGGCGTGGGTGAGTGTGAGCTGTACCTGACTAGCTTGTGCTGCTGGGTCTGGTGCAGTGCTCCATCCTTGAATGGAGGTGACCAGACTTGGTGGGTCATTGGGCTAATCCGGGGGGGGTGGGTCATTGGTCTAATCCGGGGAGGGGACATGGACCTGCTCCGCATGGGTCAGTAGGCCTGTTGCAGTGTTCCTTCTTTCTTATGTTCTTATGTTCTTATGAACCAGCTAGACTAGACCTAGTATTCACCTTGAGCAGTGCAGATATTGAGGACATCATATATTAAAGGTCCCTCGGTTCAAAGCTTCGAATGCATAGTAGAGTTACAAGTGGAGAGGGAGACAAGAAGGGCAAGAGGAATGAAGCAAAACTACAAGATAGGGGCACACAAATAACCCGCACATAGAAGAGAGGAGCTTACGACGACGTTTCGGACCGACTTGGACAATTTACAAAGTCACACTAACGAGAAGTGGAGCAGGACGGCTGTATATAGGCAGGAAGAGGTACTGTTGGTAGTAGTAGTAGTAGTAGTGGTAGCAGTACTACTACTAATACTACTAGTAGTAGTACTACTAATACTACTAGTAGTAGTACTACTAATACTACTAGTAGTAGTACTACTAATACTACTAGTAGTAGTACTACTAATACTACTAGTAGTAGTACTACTAATACTACTACTACTACCACTTGTACTACTACTACTACCACCACTACCTCTTCCTGCCTATATATACCCGTCCTGCTCCACTTCTCGTTAGTGTGACTTTGTAAATTGTCCAAGTCGGACCGAAACGTCGTCGTAAGCTCCTCTCTTCTATGTGCGGGTTATTTGTGTATCGTTCCAGTCACGGTATTGTGCCTTTTTTTGTTATTTACAAGATAGGGGACTATACAGGCATGAGGAATTTCCTGTGTGAAGCCCAGTGGGAGAGAGAACTGGAAGGGAAAACAGTAAATGAAATGATGGAATTTGTGACAACAATATGCAAGGAAGCTGGGGAGGTTTGTACCCAAAGGTAACAGACATAACGAGAAAGCCACGACGAGTCCTTCTTTCACCCAAAGGTGTAGAGAGGCTAAAACTAAGTGTGCTAGAGAATGGAAGAAGTATAGAAGGCAAATAGCCCAGGAGACCCAGGAGAGTAGTCAAAGACCAAGAAATGAATATGCAGAGGTAAGGAGAAAGGCCCAGCGACAATAAGAAAATGACACAGCAGCGAAAGCTAAGTCTGACCCAGAACTGTCGTACAGTCAAATTAGGAAGAAAACAACTGTCAAAAACCAGGTAAACAGGCTGAGGAAGGAAGGAGGGGAGTTTACAAGGCACAACCTTGAGGTATGAGAGAGGTTTAACATGAAATTTAGAGAAGTATTCACAGTGGAGACAGAAAGGACTCTGGAAAGACGGAGAGGTGGGGTACATCAACAAGTGCTGGACATGATACATACAACCGAGGAGGAGGTGAAGAGGCTGCTTAGCAAACTAGATGTCTCAAAGGTGATGGAGCAGGATAACATCTTTCTGTGAGTCTTGAGGGATCAGAGGCGCTCTGCGTACCACTAACAATAATCTTCAACACATCTATCGAAACAGGGCGACTACCTGTGGGCTGGTGGCAAAAGCTCTCACTTCGTACTGTGAGGGTCCGGGTTTGATCCCCGGTGAAGGGGGTGGAAACATCTGACATGTTCCCTTACACCGGTTGTCTGTGTTCACCCATCAGTAAAATGGGTACCTGGGTGTTAGTCGACTGACGTGGGTCGCATCCTGGGACAAAACTGACCTAATTTGCCCAAAATGTTCTGCATAACAAACGGCTTTTTATATAGTAGTATGTCAATGATGTCAGCTAGGCCTGTATACCTTGTACATGTACTTGTAGTAAATAAAGATATTATTATTATTATTATTATTATTATTATTATTATTATTATTATTATTATTATGGATATTACAAACTCAAGTAAATGAATGTATTGATTTAACGACGGGTACCCTATTGATCATTAAACCCTTAGCACCTAGTTCGCTGGTTGAGTGGCAGCCTATATGGGAGTGTGATATATACCTAGTCCCAGCTTTAATAGCCGGAACTAGGCCTCCACCTCCATGGGCAGAGTGTCGTCATGGTAATGAGCAATAAAGGAACTGCCTTTCCTCTGAACCATCCAGCTCGTTAGATAGGGCTCAACGTTTCTCGAAACTTTAAGTCAAACTCTATCCTTGAGGGAGACAGCAGACAGTAGGGTTAACGTTGGTTCAAGGTACCTGCGGACAGCAGCACAATGTCCCTTCACTAAAAAAAGACCCACCAACGTTATTAAACATATTTATAATACTAAGCTACCCATATGGTCTCTGACACATTCTAACCTAAATTAAACACGGGAAAGAGTATCTTCCAGCACATTTTCCTTGCCGGCAATATGGACGAGTTTAAAGTTATATGGAGGAATGAGACAGAAAGTATTATATCGACCACAACAGGTGCTGTCCGCCACCTCTTCTCAAAAACTTCAAGCAGCAGTTTCTGCGGCGTGTACTTTTCAAATGGCTCGAAAAACCGTTCAGGCTCAGACTCAAGAAAGCAAGATACTAACGGCACTGTTTTTTGCACACTGAAGTAGTTGCTGCTCTCTGGTTGTTTCGAGATTGAGTTTAGCCAACTCAAGCGCCAACGAAGCTGGCTCACCCTGAGACAAGTCCAGTGCACCGCCTGCTTCACGAGACTGCTAGTCTGATTGCTTTGGTGTTAGCCCTCCCATATTACGAAGGGCCTAAGACAGCAAACCTCTCTCAAGGAAAAGAATCTTGGAGTGAGTATAATACGAAGCACGTCTCCTGAGGAGTACATCATCCAAGTAACTGCTGCAGTTGTGGGCGCCTGGCAAACCTAAAACTAGCAATTTGACACCTGAGTAAAGTCAATCAAGACGCTGTGCACCATATACGTCAGGCCTATATTGAAGTATGCAGCATACTGGAGACCAGAAATGTGAAAGACTGATACGGAGGTGGTAATGGAGAACGTTACGTATCAACATGTTAAAGACACAATTAGAAAGAGAGGACAGGATGAACCAACGAGGCTACACTTGGTATTCACCCTGAGTGATTCTGAAATAGGAGATATTGTGCAAGAAAAGCATCTCGATGCCCGTGATCATATGGTTCGGGGTTTCGAAAACCTTTTGGAATTAACAATGGAGAGTGATGCAACATAGGAAGGAGGGGAGAAGCCAAACTTCAAAAGAGGGGATTACAAAGGTATGAGGCACTTCCTGTATGAGGTGCAGTGGGAAAGAAAACTAGAGGAAATGACAGTAAACGAGATGATGTAACACAGCCAGAAAGTGTAGGAAGGCAGAGAAGTTTATACCCAGAGGAAGTAGAATAAAGAGGAAGATCAGAGTGAGTTCATAGTTTATCCAGAGGTGCAGAAAGGTCAGAGCTAACTACGCTAGAGCATGGAAAATATACAAAAGACAAAGGATTCAGGAAACCAAAAATTTGAGCCAAGGCGCGAGAAACAAGTATGTATACATAAGGACGGAGGCTCAATGGCATTTTGAGAATGACATAGCATCAAAAGCCAAATCTGACAAAAAGTTGTTATATAGTAACATCAGGAAAGACTAGTTAATCATGCTGAAAAAGGAAGGAGAGGAGCTCACAAGAACTGACCAGGAAATCTATAAAGAATTCAGCATTAGATATTATCAGAAGAGACAGTATTCTCAGAAGAGATAGAAAGACTACCAGCATCCCAAGGTTGGAGAGTGCACCAGCAAGTGTTGGACACAATACACGGAACTGAGGAGGCGATGAAGACACTGCTATTACAGTGAGATAACTCGAGGGCAGTCAGACCGGATAACATCTCTCCGTGGGCCCTGAGAGAGCGAGCAGAAGCACCACGAGACGAGTGTTATTAGCAACAATCTTCAACAAGACTTTCGAAGAGAGAGAGGGATATGCAGACTACATATTCTTGGGTTGTAGGGAGGCTTTTAGCATAGTACTACGTACAAGACTGGTCCAAAGGCACTGATAAAAAGCACTGCTATAGATAAGGGAATACCTGAAAGGAAGGGAACAACAAGTGTTGATACATGACAAGGTGTCGGAATGATTGCAAGTGTCAAGTAGGGATCCACAAGGATCAGTCCTAGGGTCGGTGCTATTTTTTTATACATAAATGACATAGCAAAAAGGATAGAGTCAGATATGTTCCAAATATTCA
The DNA here is from genome assembly GCF_038502225.1 of Cherax quadricarinatus. Lineage (NCBI taxonomy): Eukaryota > Metazoa > Arthropoda > Malacostraca > Decapoda > Parastacidae > Cherax > Cherax quadricarinatus. The sequence goes on along the minus strand of NC_091364.1, from coordinate 20,739,739 downwards.
CAAGCGACGTGAAACTAATGCGGACGAGGACCAGGAAAGGCCACAGAGGGACCTGAACAGGCTACAGGCCTAGTCTGACAAAAACCTCTTGGAGTTTAACCCTACCAAGTGTAAAGTTATGAAGCTTGGGGAAAGACAAAGAAGACCGCAGATGAAGTACAGGCTAGAGGATAAAGGCTGCAAACTTAACTCAAAGAAATAAACTTTGGGGTGAGTATAATACCCAGGATATCCCCTGAGGCGCACATCAACCGAGTAACTGAGGCAATACATAGGCTTCTAGCAAACCTAAGAATAGAGTTTAGACATCTAAGTAGCAGTTCACAACACTGCATACTGGGTATGTCAGGCCCATATTGGAGTATGCAGCACCAGTATGGAACCCACATCTGGCTAAGCAAATAAAGAAATTAGAGATAGTGTAGAGGTTTGCAGCAAGACTAGTCTCTATAAGGAGAATCCAACCTGATGACACTGGATGACAGTGGGATATGATAATGACGTACAAGCTACTAAGAGGAATTGACATGGGCTAGAATATTTCCGAGATGGGAAATAGGAACAAGAGGGTACAACTGGAAGTTGAAAACTCATCATAGGGCTGTTAGGACGTACTTCTTCAGCTTTAGAGTTGTCAGGAAGTGCAATAATCTAGAGAGTGAAACAGCATTGGCAGGATTCATACATAGTTTTAAGAAGAGATTCGACAAGGCTCGTGAAGCAGGGAAGAGTGAACCTACTAGCGGCCAGGAGTTGTGAATCGACCCCTCCAACCGCATATAGGTAAGTACATATAAGTGAGTACAAAAACACACACACACTCACACACGTACGCACACACACACACACACACACACACACACACACACACACACACACACACACACACACACACACTTCAATAATCACATTACCTCACAGAGTCTTGTCTCGCTCCTTAAACGTTATCCTACGTTTTTGTATCTCTCTCTCTCTCTTTCTCTCCCTCCCTTTCTCTCTCTTACTGCTTGAAAAAGATGTATTTTTGTTGGAGTTTAAGGAGGTGTTCAGTAAAGAAATTCACTTGGTTATCAACATCGCCTTGGAAAAGTGCTCGGAGGCTGCGAGCTCAGAGCAACGAGCAAGCCAGTTTCCTCTTTCCCACAGCCAGGTTGTGCGTCTAGATTCTTCGCCTCGTTGTGTTGGAATCTTCAATATCGTCAAGACAGTCCTGTGGTCAGATGATCCAACATGGCCAAGGGGTTGGCAAGCGTATATGCCTTCAAATAGATCACTCACTACTAGGTCGAGAGAGGATTCAGAGCTGTGATTAGTGAAGTCAACAAGGTTTGTCATGTCAAACACTGTAAGAGGTCAACAAAATTCCTTTGTATAAGATGTTGGTTGAGGTCACCATCAAGTATAACCCGTTGATGAAACAGAAGGGAAGCTGCATTTTCCATCAGGAAGTTGATGGGATCTGCTTGCTGCCACTGAGTCTGTACACTGAACACGCTGGTACAGAGATACTAGTGTTCATGCACAGCTTGAAGAACATTTGCAGGTGAGTAGTGATGACAACATCAATGATCGGGACATGTACAGGTTTAGAAAAGAATATGGTAGCGCTTCTTCCTTGTTCTTCCGTCTCTTCTCGTCCATGAGCTGTAGCCAGCAATTTTAGCAAAATTTACTGGAGACCTCTTTCTCTCTTTCTCTCTCTCTCTCTCTCTCTCTCTCTCTCTCTCTCTCTCTCTCTCTCTCTTACTCCTTGCTCATGTCCTAGATGGCCACAAATGTTCCATTACCCAGGCTGGTTCTGGCCACCGTCGGCAACAGCCTTTTCTCGCTTGCTCTTTGAAAACACTGCTAATGGCACTGGGAATCCAATTTTCCTCTGCAAGACCATTGGTCACTCGTAGCACGGAGCGTAATGTGAGGCTCTCATTCCTCCCTCCCTCCCAACCTCCCTCCTTCCCTTACTCCATCCTTCCCTCTTTTCTCACACCTAACTAAAATCTTATGCTTAGGATTTTGTGTGTGTGCTTTCTCCTTTACTGTGGTGTCTGTGCTTGTTCCCCTCACCTCTCTCTCTCTCTCTCTCTCTCTCTCTCTCTCTCTCTCTCTCTCTCTCTCTTTTACACAGTGTTTTACAAGGTTAAGATTCCTAACTTTATTTACAAGCTACGAGCTGTTACTTACATCAATTCATTTAAAAGCATTTTATTGTTATGAGACATACAAGTAGGGAACAGGATGAAGTTGGAGCCATCTGTGAGCCAGCAATTTCATTTGATCAACTGACTTTATCTCGTTGACGTCATTATATTGTACGAATATGTTTCAGACTCAAGTCATCCTGGGAATAAATGATCTCAGAGTGATGTTGCTGCTTGCTGCCCGTCTTGTGGTGTAGAAGCTCACTTCTCAGTGTCTTCGGAGCGGAGCCAAGTGTGATATTTTGACAGTTTTGGTCTTGTACATAACATTACGACCATCTATATTCCATCGGTGCTGCTGAAATGACAGATCCATCCAGGCTGGGTTCAGGTAAGAGATGAGGTCTTGCTGTGTTCTCTATTCTGACAAGAAGTCCCAGATGTGATGGGGGGGGGGCAGGCAATCCAAGGAAGTGGAGTATACTCAAGGTGTGATCGTATTTGTGCCTCGTAAAAAATCTTGCAACCTCTATTGTCGAGCAGATACGAAATACGTAATACTGCTGCTCTGGTATTGCCATCATTTGTGTTTCCTCAGGAGCAAATCGTTTATCCCAGGCTGATATAGTTGTAAGCTGGTGATTGGTGTAACTTAGATCATCTATCAGAGTACAGTCGTCTGCATATGCATGGAATTCTGGGATGAAATGAAGAAGGTTATTGAAGAAGACATTCCATAACAATGGCCCAGGCGCACTTCCCTGCGGAACACTTTCCCCAGTAGGATGTCTTCATGACCCTGTCCGTTTAGAACTACGCATTAAAGGGAAACATTGAGGAGACATAGTGTAGATCCCTCATTTCCCAGTACTTGCAGTTTTGCCAAGAGTCCCTGGTGCCATACTCAGTAGAAAGCACCTGCGATGTCCAATGCTGCTACACAGCTAAATTTGGATTCTTCCAGCGACTGGTGCCACTTAGAAGAGAGGTTTAACACCAGATCAGCAGCAGAGTAACCTTTTCTGAAACCATATTGACGGTCACAAATAAGTGACTGGTGCTCGAAAAATTGTTATCTGTCGTGATATTATTGTCTCAGGAATCTTGTCAATGATTGACAGAAGTGACACTTTGTCTGTAATTCTGATTTCCGCTCTGCTCTTCTTTTTGTGAACAGGGACTGTATTTGTCATTTTCCACAGAGAAGGCCATTTACATTTCGCTAAGCAGTACTGGTAGATGCGAGTTAGAGGTGCTGCTAACTAGTCTGCACATCTCAGCAAACTTGAGCTCAACTTATCTGGGTACACAGCCTTTTCTTGGTCCATTGATTTAAGAAGATACACTTCATCCTGCCTTATTATCACCACTGATAAATTTGACATTTCTTGCGGCTGCATCAGGAAATTGCATCTTGTCAGCGGAGTGTTCTGCAAAGAAGTCAGCTTTCTCCTCACTGCTAAAAGAGATGGTCCCATCCTGTCTGTCTACAGGTGGAATAATTTCATCAGGTGAATAACCTCATCAGTCCTTGACCAAGGGCCACCAGATTTTGTAGCCCACTCTACTTGATGCAATCTTTCTTTTAGTGTCAGCCTCCCATTTAAAGATGGCTCACTTTTGAACTTCTCACATTTACCAATAGGCTTGCCTGTACAGGTTCCTCTCTCTCTTTCTTTCTCCCTCTCTCTCTCTCACACACACACACAAGCACACACATACACACACATATACACATAAACACACGCACAAGCATTTCGTGTGGTCAACGAAATGTTAAGACAAGCAGCAAGGGAGATGCTTAATTTGAACCTAGAGATACAAAGTGAAAGAAAATGGGAAGAGGAGAGGGATAGGTCATTAAGCATTCACTGTCTTTGGGAGGCTGAAGGGAAGATCACGAAGAAAGACGACAGGGAGGAGATAAAAGAGACTGAAAATATCATCAACCAAGCAGGAGAATAGGAGACAACCAAATTAACAAATATTCAGAGAATTGGGAGATATTTGAAGGGAAGGGGAAGGAAACCTGCCAGTCAAAATGATATTCATGACAGAAACACTACGAGTGTACCTCAACCATGACAGAACACGAAAAGAATGGAAGGAACTGAAAGGGCACAAAGATACAAAAGACAAAAAGGAGATACAAGGAAGGCATTGACAGGCGCAGAAACCCAGACTCGGGTGGACCACCAAATACAACCATTCACAGAGCCCCCCCCTCAACCCCCTGCTGCCCCTCTAAAACCACAATAACCCAAAATGTACCCCAGTCCACAACCACAACCTGCACTGCCAGCAAAAATACCACCTTCACGGCAGCCTGTCACAGTATACAGCCCGGCCTCTAAATCTCCCTGCCCACACAACCCCCCCTCCCTCCTCATCTCCTAGAATACAGTATTTGAAAAGAAGCTGAATGTATGGTACACCAACAAATCATGGAGGCATCCCAAGGTTGTGATTACAGTGATGAACAACCTGCCACAGAACAATTATAAAGCAATGGTAAACACACTAGCAGAGGTGGACAGAAGGGCCCATATGACCAGGAAAAAGTTACTAGTAATGGGGGATTTCAACAACATGGAGATCGACTGAGAAAACCCGAAGCCTCATGGGGTAACAGAAACGTGGAGAGTTAAGATGATGGAGGAGGTACTGGAAAACCTTGTGCACTAACATGTTTGGAACACAGCCAAAGAGAAATGAGAGTATGAACCAGTAAGGCTGGGTTTCGTATTCACTTTGAGCAGTTCCGGCATTTACATATTATGAAAGGCCCCTCGGTGCAAGTGATAACGTTGTCCTGAGTCTCAAATACAAGGACAGAACAAGCCAAACTTTAAAACAGGGGAGGCATGAGACAATTCTTGCATGAGATGGAGTAGGGAAGAGAACTGGAGGGAAAGATTGAACACATAACCACAAAGTGCAGGGAGGTAGAGAAGTTCATACCCAAGGGCAACAGAAAGAATGGGAAGACAAGAACGAACCCTCCATTCAACTAAAGGTGTAGACAGGCAAAAACCAAATGAGCTAGTACATAGAACAAGTATAGAAGACAAAGGACCCCCAAAAAATTAGGAAGTGAGCTGAAAAGCCAGAAACAAATATGAATGGATAAGTAGAGGTCCAGTGACAATACGAGAACGATACAGCATTAAAATCTAAATCCAATCCAAAGCTATTATACAGCCACATCAGGAGAAAAACAACAGTCATAGATCAGGTAATCAGCCTGAGGAAGGAAGTAGGGAACATCACAAGAAATGACCAGGAAGAATGTGACGAGCTCAGTACAGGATTTAGGATGGAATTCTCAGTGGAGACAGAAGGGTATCCAGTACACCGACACGGAAGAGAACACCTACAAGTACTGGACAAACTACACTGTAACCGAGGAGGTTAAGAAAGTGTTATTTGAACTAAATACCTAGAAAGTAGTGGGCCTAGATTACATCACTCCATGGGTCCTGAGAGAGGGAGCAGAGGCACTGTGTGTACCACTATGAACAATTTTCAATACATCTACTGAACAGGGCAACTACCTGAGGTGTAGAAGACAGCAAATGTGGTCCCAATTTTTAAGAAGGGAGTTAGACAGGCAGCATTAAACTACAGACCAGTGTCACTGACATATATAGTATGTAAAGTCATGGAGAAGATTATCAGCAGAAGAGTGATGGAGCAACTAGAAGAAAATGAGCTCATACACGATAACTAGCATGGTTTCAGGAATGGGAAATCATGTGACACAAACCTATTGTAGTTCTACGACAAGGTAACAGAAGACAGGAGAGATAGGAATGGGTAGACTCTATTTTATTGGATTGAAAGAAGGCTTTAGAAACATGTCCCCCCCCCCAGTACCACGAATACCATCAATCAGATGACATTCTTCATTGCAAATATACAGGATCTAAAGGCAGCAACGAACAACAAAATACCTTTCATCCGTGGACTGCTTGCAGAGGCAAATGCAATGTTTGCGGCTTTCACTGAGACCAACATAAAGGATCACTTGGACAACGAAATATGGATCCCAGGTTACAACCTGTGCAGATACGACAGAGTGAACAGGCAAAAAAAAGGGGGGGGGGGTTGGCCTGTATATCGCAGTCACTTATTTGCACAGAACTGTTAAATGCCTTAAATGATGTAGCTGAAGTTTTAGCGGTAAAGATCGAGAACCAAAATTTAGTCATTGTGGTAGTCTACAAGCCTCCGGATACAACGTCCCAACAATTCCAGGAACAGCTGTTGAGAATTGACCACTGTCTGGAAAACCTTCCAGCTCCTGCCCCCAACATCTTGCTCCTGGAGGATTTCAACTTGAGGCAACTAAAATGGAGGAATATAGCAAATAATGTTGTTGCAGTGATAACACCAGGAGGCACCTCAGACGAGAACTCTCACACACACACGAGCTTTTAAATCTCTGCACAAAATTCAACTTAAACCAGCAAATAATAGAGCCTACTAGATTGAAGAATACACTGGACCTCATCTTCACTAACAATGATGATCTGATACGAAATGTCACCATATCAAAAACAATATACTCGGATCACAACATAATCGAGGTTCAGACATGTATGCGCGGAGCCCCAGACCGACAAAATGAGATTAGTCACGAGGGAGCCTTCACCAAATTCAACTTCAATAACAAGAACGTAAAGTGGGACCAAGTAAACCAAGTCCTAACCGATATAAGCTGGGAAGATATACTAAGCAACACAGACCCCAACTTATGCCTAGAACAGATTAAGTCCGTGGCACTCGATGTATGCTCAAGGCATATTCCTTTAAGAAAAAGGAGGAGTAGATGTAAAATAGAAAGAGACAGGCGCTCCCTTACAAGCGACGGAAAAGAATAACAGAGCGGCTAAAAGAGGACAATATATCTGCAATGCGTAGGGAGACACTGGTTAGAGAAACAACAAACATCGAACTTAAGCTAAACGAATCTTATAAGAGTCAGGAATCGCGGGAAGAAGTAAAAGCCATAAATGAAATCGAAAGAAACCCAAAGTATTTCTTTTCTTATGCCAAATCAAAGTCGAGAACAACATCCAGTATTGGGCCTCTACTTAAACAAGATGGGTCCTACACAGATGACAGCAAGGAAATGAGTGAGCTACTCAAGTCCCAATATGACTCAGTTTTTATCAAGCCGCTAACCAGACTGAGAGTCGAAGATCAAAATTAATTTTTTTATGAGAGAGCCACAGAATTTGGTAAACACAAGCCTATCAGATGTTATCCTGACGCCAAATGACTTCGAACAGGAGATAAATGACATGCCCACGCACTATGCCCCAGGGCCAGACTCATGGAACTCCGTGTTCATCAAGAACTGCAAGAAGCCCCTATCATGTGCTTTAAAAATCCTATGGAGAGGAAGCATGGACACTGGGGTCGTCCCACAGTTACTAAAAACAACAGACATAGCCCCACTCCACAAAGGGGGCAGTAAAGCAATAGCAAAGAACTACAGACCGATAGCACTAACATCCCATATCATAAAAATCTTTGAAAGGGTCCTAAGAAGCAAGATCACCATCCATCTAGATACTCATCAATTACACAACCCAGGGCAACATGGGTTTAGAACAGGTCGCTCCTGTCTGTCTCAACTACTGGATCACTACGACAAGGTCCTAGATGCACTAGAAGACAAAAAGAATGCAGATGTAATATACACAGACTTTGCAAAAGCCTTCGACAAGAGTGACCATGGCGTAATAGCGCACAAAATGCGTGCTAAAGGAATAACAGGAAAAGTTGGTAGGTGGATCTATAACTTCCTCACATATAGAACACAGAGTAGTAGTAAACAGTCAAGTCTGAGGCGGCTACGGTGAAAAGCTCTGTTCCACAAGGCACAGTACTCGCTCCCATCTTGTTTCTCATCCTCATATCTGACATAGACAAGGATGTCAGCCACAGCACCGTGTCTTCCTTAGCAGATGACACTGCATGACAGTGTCTTCCATTGCAGACACTGCAAGGCTCCAGGCGGACATCAACCAGATCTTTCAATGGGCTGCAGAAAACAATATGAAGTTCAACAATGAGAAATTTCAATTACTCCGACATGGTAAACATGAGGAAATTAAAACTTCATCAGAGTATAAAACAAATTCCAGCCACACAATAGAGCGAAAAACTAATGTCAAAAACCTGGGAGTGATCATGTCGGAGGATCTCACCATCAAAGACCATAACATTGTATCAATCGCAGCTGCTAGAAAAATGACAGGATGGATAATGAGAACCTTCAAAACTAGGGATGCCAAGCCCATGATGACACTCTTCATGTCGCTTGTTCTATCTAGGCTGGAATATTGCTGCACACTAACAGTACCTTTCAAGGCAGGTGAAATTGCTGACCTAGAAAATATACAGAGAACCTTCACGGCGCGCATAACGGAGATAAAACACCTCAATTACTGGGAGCGCTTGAAGTTCCTGAACCTGTATTCCCTGGAACGCAGGCGGGAGAGATACATGATTATATACACCTGGAAAATCGTAGAGGGGCTAGTACCTAACTTGCACACGAAAATCACTCTCTCTGAAAGCAAAAGACTCGGCAGACGATGCAACATCCCCCCAATGAAAAGCAGGGGTGTCACTAGGACGTTAAGAGACAATACAATAAGTGTCAGGCGCCGAAGACTGTTCAACTGCCTCCCAGCATACATAAGGGGGATTACCAACAGACCCCTGGCTGTCTTCAAGTAGGCACTGGACAGGCACCTAAAGTCGGTACCTCACCAGCCGGGCTGTGGCTCGTACGTTGGATTGCGTGCAGCCAGCAGTAACAGCCTGGTTGATCAGGCCCTGTTCCACCATGAGCCCTGGTCACAGACCGGGCAGCGGGGGCGTTGACCCCCGGAATTCTCTCTCCAGGTACATTATTGCAAAAGCTAGAAGTGCAGGCAGGAGCAACAGGACAGACACGGCTATGGATCAGGGAATACCTAACAGGAAGGATGGAATGCGACGAAATGTCAAAGTGGGCTCATGTGACGAGCAGGATTCCACAAGGGTCAGTCCTAAGATCGGTGTTCTTTGTCATATGTGCGAATGATATGAATGAAGGGATACACTCAAAGGTATCCCTGATTTCAGACGATGTGAAGATAATAAGGAGAATTCAAACGGACGAGGATTAGGCAGGACAGTTGTTGGACAGGCTGCAAGCCTGGTCTAACAAGTGGCTCCTGGAGTTTAAACAAACCAAGTGCAAAGTCATGAAGACTGGGAAAGGTCAAAGAAGACCGCAAACGGAGTACATAATAGGAGGTCAACGTCTAAAAGAGAAAGGATCCTGGGGGTGTGTACCATACCGAGCACATCTCTTGAGACGCACATCAATCAAAAAGCTGTTGGTGAGAATAGCGTTTCGAGTCCTTAGCAAGGAGTCATTCAAGACACTGTACACCGTGCACGTCAGGCCGTACTAGAGTATACAGCACCTGTATGGAATCCACGCTTGGTCAAGCACGTTATGAAATTAGAGAAAGTGCGAAGGTTTACAACAAGACTAGTCCCGGAGCTATGAGGTATATCCTATGAGGTCAGGTTAAGGGAAATCAATCTGACGACACTGGAGGAGAGGAGGAATAGGGAAGATATGAAAACGACATATAAAATACTGAGGGTAATTGACAAGCTGGACAGGAACAGAATGATTCAGAGATTTTACACAGCAACAAGAGGTCACAACTGGAAGTTGAAAACTCAGATGAATCACAGGGATGTTGGGAAGTATTTCTTGTCACAGAGTTGTTAGGAAGTGGATCAATCTGGAGAGTGATGTAGTGAAGGCAGGATCCATGATAACGTTCAGAAGAGGCACGATGAAGCTCTTGCAGCAGGGAGAGAGTGCACCCCCCCCCCCCACACACACACAAAGACACGCACACAGACACACAGGCACACACACACACACACACACAAAGACACACACACACACACACACACACACACACACACACACACACACAAAGACACACACACACAGTAGGACTCCAAGAAATCAGAACAGGGGGGCACACCAGCAAGTGTTGGATGAGGTACATATAACCAAGGAGGAGGTGAAGAAGCTGCTATGCGAACTTGACACCTCAAAGGCGGTGGGACCAGACAACATCTCTCCATGGGTCCTTAAAGAGGGAGCAGAGATATTGTGTGAGCCATTAACAAAGATCTTCAACACATCATTTGAAACTGGGCAACTCCCTGAGGTATGGAAAATGGCAAATGTAGTCCCAATTTTTAAAAAGGGAGACAGACATGAGGCACTAAACTACAGACCTGTATCACTAACGTGTATAGTATGCAAGGTCATGGAGAAGATCATCAGGAGGAGAGTGGTGGGGCACCTGGAAAGAAACAAGTGTATAATTGACAACCAGCACGGTTTCAGGGAAGGAAAATCCTGTGTCACAAACCTACTAGAGTTTTATGACAAGGTGACAGAAGTAAGACAAGAGAGAGAGGGTTGGATCGACTGCGTATTTTTGGACTGCAAGAAGGCCTTCGACACAGTTCCTCACAAGAGGTTACTGCAAAAGCTAGAGGACCAGGCACACATAACAGGAAAGGCACTGCAATGGATCAGAGAATATCTGACAGGGAGGCAACAACGAGTCATGGTACGCGACGAGGTGTCAGAGCGGGCGCCTGTGATAAGCGGGGTTCCACAGGGGTCAGTCCTAGGACCTGTGCTGTTCTTGGTATACGTGAACGACATAACGGAAGGGATAGACTCAGAAGTGTCCTTGTTTGCAGATGATGTGAAGTTAATGAGAAGAATCGAATCGGACGAGGATCAGGCAGTACTACAAAGAGACCTGGACAGGCTACAAGCCTGGTCCAGCAACTGGCTCCTTGAATTTAACCCTGCCAAATGCAAAGTCATGAAGATTGGGGAAGGGCAAAGAAGACCGCAGACACAATATAGTTTAGATGGCCAAAGACTGCAAACCTCACTCAAGGAAAAAGATCTGGGGGTGAGTATAACACCGAGCATATCTCCTGAGGCGCACATCAATCAGATAACTGCTGCAGCATACGGGCGCCTGGCAAACCTACGGATAGCGTTCTGATACCTCAGTAAGGATTCGTTTAAGACTCTGTACACCATCTACGTCAGGCCCATACTGGAGTATGCAGCACCAGTTTGGAATCCACACCTAGTCAAGCACGTCAAGAAATTAGAGAAAGTGCAAAGGTTTGCAACAAGACTAGTCCCAGAGCTACGGGGATTGTCCTATGAAGAAAGGTTGAGAGAAATCGGCCTGACGACACTGGAGGCCAAGAGTGTCAGGGGAGACATGATAACGACATATAAAATACTGCGCGGAATAGACGAGGTGGACAAAGACGGGATGTTCCAGAGATGGGACACAGACACAAGAGGTCACAATTGGAAGTTGAAGACTCAGATGAACCAAAGGGATGTTAGGAAGTATTTCTTCAGTCATAGAGTAGTCAGGCCATGGAATAGCCTAGAAAGTGATGTGGTGGAGGCAGGAACCATACATAGTTTTAAGGCGAGGTATGATAGAGCTCATGGGGCAGGGACAGAGAGGACCTAGTAGCAATCAGCGAAGAGGCGGGGCCAGGAGCTGTGACTCGACCCCTGCAACCACAAATAGGTGAGTACAAATAGGTGAGTACACACACACCACACACCACACACACACATACACACACAGACACACACACACACACACACATACACACACACACACAGAGACATACACACACACACACACACACACACACACACACACACACACACACACACACACCACACACACATACACACACACCACACACACACACACATAGACACACACACATACACACACACACAGACACACAGACACACATACACACACACACAGACAGAAGGGACACAGAAGGGACTCCAGAAAGACGGAGAGGTGGGGCACACCACCAAGTGCTGGACACAGTGCACACAACCGAGGAAGAAGTGAAGAGGCTTCTGAGTGAGCTAGATACCTCAAAGGCAATGGGTCCAGATAACATCTCCCCATGGGTATTGAGAGAGGGAGCAGAGGCGCTATGTGTACCCCTAACAACAATATTCAATACATCTATCGAAACAGGGAGATTGCCTGAGGCATGGAAGACAGCAAATGTAGTCCCAATCTTTAAAAAAGGAGACAGACATGAAGCATTAAACTACAGACCAGTGTCACTGACATGTATAGTATGCAAAATCATGGAGAAGATTATCAGGAGAAGAGTGGTGGAACACCTAGAAAGGAATGATCTCATCAACAGCAGCCAGCATGGTTTCAGGGACGGGAAATCCTGTGTCACAAACCTACTGGAGTTCTATGACATGGTGACAGCAGTAAGACAAGAGAGAGAGGGGTGGGTGGATTGCATTTTCTTGGACTGCAAGAAGGCGTTTGACACAGTTCCACACAAGAGATTGGTGCAAAAACTGGAGGACCAAGCAGGGATAACAGGGAAGGCACTACAATGGATCAGGGAATACTTGTCAGGAAGACAGCAGCGAGTCATGGTACGTGGCGAGGTGTCAGAGTGGGCACCTGTGACCAGCGGGGTCCCGCAGGGGTCAGTCCTAGGACCAGTGCTGTTTCTGGTATTTGTGAACGACATGACGGAAGGAATAGACTCTGAGGTGTCCCTGTTTGCAGATGACGTGAAGTTGATGAGAAGAATACACTCGATCGAAGACCAGGCAGAACTACAATGGGATCTGGACAGGCTGCAGACGTGGTCCAGCAATTGGCTCCTGGAGTTCAATCCCACCAAGTGCAAAGTCATGAAGATTGGGGAAGGGCAAAGAAGGCCGCAGACGGAGTACAGTCTAGGGGGTCAGAGACTACAAACCTCACTCAAGGAAAAAGATCTTGGGGTGAGTATAACACCAGGCACATCTCCTGAAGCGCACTTCAACCAAATAACTGCTGCAGCATATGGGCGCCTAGCAAACCTCAGAACAGCATTCCGACATCTTAATAAGGAATCGTTCAGGACCCTGTACACCGTATACGTTAGGCCCATATTGGAGTATGCGGCACCAGTTTGGAACCCACACCTAGCCAAGCACGTAAAGAAACTAGAGAAAGTGCAAAGGTTTGCAACAAGACTAGTCCCAGAGCTAAGAGGTATGTCCTACGAGGAGAGGTTAAGGGAAATCAACCTGACGACACTGGAGGACAGGAGAGATAGGGGGGACATGATAACGACATACAAAATACTGAGAGGAATTGACAAGGTGGACAAAGACAGGATGTTCCAGAGATTGGACACAGTAACAAGGGGACACAGTTGGAAGCTGAAGACACAGATGAATCACAGGGATGTTAGGAAGTATTTCTTCAGCCACAGAGTAGTCAGTAAGTGGAATAGTTTGGGAAGCGATGTAGTGGAGGCAGGATCCATACATAGCTTTAAGCAGAGGTATGATAAAGCTCACGGCTCAGGG
>NC_091364.1:20566092-20723592 GCF_038502225.1 Cherax quadricarinatus | reverse complement strand
AGACAGTGTAAAGTAGATGTTGACGTAGACAGTAAAGTAGATGTTGACGTAGACAGTAAAGTAGACGTTGACGTAGACAGTAAAGTAGATGTTGACGTAGACAGTGTAAAGTAGACGTTGACGTAGACAGTGTAAAGTAGACGATGACGTAGACAGTAAAGTAGACGTTGACGTAGACAGTAAAGTAGATGTTGACGTAGACAGTAAAGTAGATGTTGACGTAGACAGTAAAGTAGATGTTGACGTAGACAGTAAAGTAGATGTTGACGTAGACAGTGTAAAGTAGATGTTGACGTAGACAGTAAAGTAGACGTTGACGTAGACAGTAAAGTAGACGTTGACGTAGACAGTAAAGTAGACGTTGACGTAGACAGTAAAGTAGATGCAGACACAAAATAGATGTAGAAGATAAGAGAAAATACGGAAAAATAAAGGGAAATAAGTTGATGGGAAGAAAATAAGCCAGAATTTAAAAGAGTAGAAACCTCAGATTAAAGTTGGCCACTGTCAGCTGCTGATAGTCATGATTCAAGTGAACCACTGTCAGCTGCTGATAGTCATGATTCAAGTGAACCACTGTCAGCTGCTGATAGTCATGATTCAAGTGAACCACTGTCAGCTGCTGATAGTCATGATTCAAGTGAACCACTGTCAGCTGCTGATAGTCATGATTCAAGTGAACCACTGTCAGCTGCTGATAGTCATGATTCAAGTGAGCCACTGTCAGCTGCTGATAGTCATGATTCAAGTGAACCACTGTCAGCTGCTGATAGTCATGATTCAAGTGAACCACTCTCAGCTGCTGATAGTCATGATTCAAGTGAACCACTGTCAGCTGCTGATAGTCATGATTCAAGTGAGCCACTGTCAGCTGCTGATAGTCATGATTCAAGTGAACCACTGTCAGCTGCTGATAGTCATGATTCAAGTGAGCCACTGTCAGCTGCTGATAGTCATGATTCAAGTGAACCACTGTCAGCTGCTGATAGTCATGATTCAAGTGAACCACTGTCAGCTGCTGATAGTCATGATTCAAGTGAACCACTGTCAGCTGCTGATAGTCATGATTCAAGTGAACCACTGTCAGCTGCTGATAGTCATGATTCAAGTGAACCACTGTCAGCTGCTGATAGTCATGATTCAAGTGAGCCACTGTCAGCTGCTGATAGTCATGATTCAAGTGAACCACTGTCAGCTGCTGATAGTCATGATTCAAGTGAACCACTGTCAGCTGCTGATAGTCATGATTCAAGTGAACCACTGTCAGCTGCTGATAGTCATGATTCAAGTGAGCCACTGTCAGCTGCTGATAGTCATGATTCAAGTGAACCACTGTCAGCTGCTGATAGTCATGATTCAAGTGAGCCACTGTCAGCTGCTGATAGTCATGATTCAAGTGAACCACTGTCAGCTGCTGATAGTCATGATTCAAGTGAACCACTGTCAGCTGCTGATAGTCATGATTCAAGTGAACCACTGTCAGCTGCTGATAGTCATGATTCAAGTGAGCCACTGTCAGCTGCTGATAGTCATGATTCAAGTGAACCACTGTCAGCTGCTGATAGTCATGATTCAAGTGAACCACTGTCAGCTGCTGATAGTCATGATTCAAGTGAACCACTGTCAGCTGCTGATAGTCATGATTCAAGTGAGCCACTGTCAGCTGCTGATAGTCATGATTCAAGTGAACCACTGTCAGCTGCTGATAGTCATGATTCAAGTGAACCACTGTCAGCTGCTGATAGTCATGATTCAAGTGAACCACTGTCAGCTGCTGATAGTCATGATTCAAGTGAGCCACTGTCAGCTGCTGATAGTCATGATTCAAGTGAACCACTGTCAGCTGCTGATAGTCATGATTAAAGTGAACCACTGTCAGCTGCTGATAGTCATGATTCAAGTGAACCACTGTCAGCTGCTGATAGTCATGATTCAAGTGAGCCACTGTCAGCTGCTGATAGTCATGATTCAAGTGAACCACTGTCAGCTGCTGATAGTCATGATTCAAGTGAACCACTGTCAGCTGCTGATAGTCATGATTCAAGTGAACCACTGTCAGCTGCTGATAGTCATGATTCAAGTGAGCCACTGTCAGCTGCTGATAGTCATGATTCAAGTGAACCACTGTCAGCTGCTGATAGTCATGATTCAAGTGAACCACTGTCAGCTGCTGATAGTTATGATTAAAATGAACCACTGTCAGCTGCTGATAGTTATGATTTAAGTGAACCACTGTCAGCTGCTGATAGTCATGATTCAAGTGAACCACTGTCAGCTGCTGATAGTTATGATTTAAGTGAACCACTGTCAGCTGCTGATAGTCATGATTCAAGTGAACCACTCTCAGCTGCTGATACTTAGGATTCAAGTTGGCCACTGTCAGCTGCTGATAGTCATGATTTAAGTGAACCACTGTCAGCTGCTGATAGTCATGATTTAAGTGAACCACTGTCAGCTGCTGATAGTCATGATTCAAGTGAACCACTGTCAGCTGCTGATAGTTATGATTTAAGTGAACCACTGTCAGCTGCTGATAGTCATGATTCAAGTGAACCACTGTCAGCTGCTGTTAGTTATGATTTAAGTGGACTACTGTCAGCTGCTGATAGTTATGATTCAAGTGGGCCACTGTCAGCTGCTGATAGTTATGATTCAAGTGGGCCACTGTCAGCTGCTGATAGTTATGATTTAAGTGAACCACTGTCAGCTGCTGATAGTCATGATTCAAGTGAACCACTGTCAGCTGCTGATAGTTATGATTTAAGTGAACCACTGTCAGCTGCTGATAGTCATGATTCAAGTGAACCACTGTCAGCTGCTGTTAGTTATGATTTAAGTGAACCACTGTCAGCTGCTGATAGTTATGATTCAAGTGGACCACTGTCAGCTGCTGATAGTTATGATTCAAGTGGGCCACTGTCAGCTGCTGATAGTTATGATTTAAGTGAACCACTGTCAGCTGCTGATAGTCATGATTCAAGTGAACCACTGTCAGCTGCTGATACTTAGGATTCAAGTGGGCCACTGTCAGCTGCTGCTAGTCATGATTCGAGTGAGCCACTGTCAGCTGCTGATAGTCATGATTTAAGTGAACCACTGTCAGCTGCTGATAGTCATGATTCAAGTGAACCACTGTCAGCTGCTGATAGTTATGATTTAAGTGAACCACTGTCAGCTGCTGATAGTCATGATTCAAGTGAACCACTGTCAGCTGCTCTTAGTTATGATTTAAGTGGACTACTGTCAGCTGCTGATAGTCATGATTTAAGTGAACCACTGTCATCTGCTGATAGTCATAATTCAAGTGAACCACTGTCAGCTGCTGATAGTTATGATTCAAGTGGGCCACTGTCAGCTGATGAAAGTTATGATTTAAGTGAACCACTGTCAGCTGCTGATAGTCATGATTCAAGTGAACCACTGTCAGCTGCTGACACTTAGGATTCAAGTTGGCCACTGTCAGCTGCTGATAGTCATGATTTAAGTGAACCACTGTCAGCTGCTGATAGTCATGATTTAAGTGAACCACTGTCAGCTGCTGATAGTCATGATTCAAGTGGGCCACTGTCAGCTGCTGATAGTCATGATTCGAGTGAGCCACTGCCAGCTGCTGATAGTCATGATTTAAGTGAACCACTGTCAGCTGCTGATAGTCATGATTCAAGTGAACCACTGTCAGCTGCTGATAGTTATGATTTAAGTGAACCACTGTCAGCTGCTGATAGTCATGATTCAAGTGAACCACTGTCAGCTGCTGTTAGTTATGATTTAAGTGGACCACTGTCAGCTGCTGATAGTCATCATTTAAGTGAACCACTGTCATCTGCTGATAGTCATAATTCAAGTGAACCACTGTCAGCTGCTGATAGTTATGATTCAAGTGGGCCACTGTCAGCTGCTGATAGTTATGATTTAAGTGAACCACTGTCAGCTGCTGATAGTCATGATTCAAGTGAACCACTGTCAGCTGCTGATACTTAGGATTCAAGTTGGCCACTGTCAGCTGCTGATAGTCATGATTTAAGTGAACCACTGTCAGCTGCTGATAGTCATGATTTAAGTGAACCACTGTCAGCTGCTGATAGTCATGATTCAAGTGGGCCACTGTCAGCTGCTGATAGTCATGATTCGAGTGAGCCACTGTCAGCTGCTGATAGTCATGATTTAAGTGAACCACTGTCAGCTGCTGATAGTCATGATTCAAGTGAACCACTGTCAGCTGCTGATAGTTATGATTCAAGTGAACCACTGTCAGCTGCTGATAGTTATGATTTAAGTGAACCACTGTCAACTGCTGATAGTCACGATTCAAGTGAACCACTGTCAGTTGCTGATAGTCACGATTCAAGTGAACCACTGTCAGTTGCTGATAGTCATGATTCAAGTGAACCACTGTCAACTGCTGATATTCATGATTCTAGTGAGCACTTTCAGCTGCTGATAGTCATGATTCAAGTGAACCACTGTCAGCTGCTGATAGTCATGATTCTAGTGAGCACTGTCAGCTGCTGATAGTCATGATTCAAGTGAACCACTGTCAGCTGCTGATAGTCATGATTCTAGTGAGCACTGTCAGCTGCTGATAGTCATGATTCAAGTGAACCACTGTCAACTGCTGATAGTCATGATTCTAGTGAGCACTGTCAGCTGCTGATAGTCATGATTCAAGTGAACCACTGTCAGCTGCTGATAGTCATGATTCAAGTGAACCACTGTCAGCTGCTGATAGTCATGATTCAAGTGAACCACTGTCAGCTGCTGATAGTCATGATTCAAGTGAACCACTGTCAGCTGCTGATAGTCATGATTCAAGTGAACCACTGTCAGCTGCTGATAATCATGATTCAAGTGAACCACTGTCAACTGCTGATAGTCATGATTCTAGTGAGCACTGTCAGCTGCTGATAGTCATGATTCAAGTGAACCACTGTCAGCTGCTGATAGTCATGATTCTAGTGAGCACTGTCAGCTGCTGATAGTCATGATTCAAGTGAACCACTGTCAGCTGCTGATAGTCATGATTCAAGTGAACCACTGTCAGCTGCTGATAATCATGATTCAAGTGAACCACTGTCAGCTGCTGATAATCATGATTCAAGTGAACACTGTCAGCTGCTGACAGTCGTAACTCGGCTGTTGTCTACTCGGTAAAGAAATATTTCAATATTTTATATAATAATTTCAATAATCATTCAATGTTCGGAAAAACAATATTGTTTTACTGTTTTACGGTTATTTTTTTATTGTATTTCGTGTTTTTTTAAGTTGAACTTTCAGCAGATATGACAGAGTCGATGCTGCTTTGTTGAACAACAGTTTGAACACTTATATGACGTGACGTATATATTGAACAACAGTATAAAAACACTTATTTGACGTATTTGCTAGAGTTGAACACCTGTTACTTACTGAACCATAATTTGAACACGCGTATCTTTATGCCTGGTGTTCAATGAACTATGTGAACACAAACAGCTGGTGTCTGATGTTCACATAACTGGTTTTCCACAGGACAATTCAGAGGTCTGATGCTTTCTACTGAAGTTCTGTAAGCTGATGTTCTTTAAGGTCGTGTTCTGTAAGATGTTCTTTAAGGTCATGTTCTGTAAGCTGATGTTCTTTAAGGTCATGTTCTGTAAGCTGATGTTCTTTAAGGTCATGTTCTGTAAGCTGATGTTCTTTAAGATCATGTTCTGTAAGCTGATGTTCTTTAAGATCATGTTCTGTAAGCTGATGTTCTTTAAGGTCATGTTCTGTAAGCTGATGTTCTTTAACATCATGTTCTGTAAGCTGATGTTCTTTAAGATCATGTTCTGTAAGCTGATGTTCTTTAAGATCATGTTCTGTAAGCTGATGTTCTTTAAGATCATGTTCTGTAAGCTGATGTTCTTTAAGATCATGTTCTGTAAGCTGATGTTCTTTAAGGTCATGTTCTGTAAGCTGATGTTCTTTAAGGTCATGTTCTGTAAGCTGATGTTCTTTAAGGTCATGTTCTGTAAGCTGATGTTCTTTAAGATCATGTTTTGTAAGCTGATGTTCTATAAGGTCATGTTCTGTAAGCTGATGTTCTTTAAGGTCATGTTCTGTAAGCTGATGTTCTCTAAGATCATGTTCTGTAAGCTGATGTTCTTTAAGATCATGTTCTGTAAGCTGATGTTCTTTAAGATCATGTTCTGTAAGCTGATGTTCTTTAAGGTCATGTTCTGTAAGATGTTCTTTATGGTCATGTTCTGTAATCTGATGTTCTTTAAGGTTATGTTCTGTAAGCTGATGTTCTTTAAGGTCATGTTCTGTAAGCTGATGTTCTTTAAGGTCATGTTCTGTAAGCTGATGTTAAGATCATGTTCTGTAAGCTGATGTTCTTTATGGTCATGTTCTGTAAGCTGATGTTCTTTAAGATCATGTTCTGTAAGCTGATGTTCTTTAAGATCATGTTCTGTAAGCTGATGTTCTTTATGGTCATGTTCTGTAAGCTGATGTTCTTTAAGATCATGTTCTGTAAGCTGATGTTCTTTAAGATCATGTTCTGTAAGCTGATGTTCTTTAAGATCATGTTCTGTAATCTGATGTTCTTTAAGGTCATGTTCTGTAAGCTGATGTTAAGATCATGTTCTGTAAGCTGATGTTCTTTATGGTCACGTTCTGTAAGCTGATGTTCTTTAAGATCATGTTCTGTAAGCTGATGTTCTTTAAGATCATGTTCTGTAAGCTGATGTTCTTTAAGATCATGTTCTGTAAGCTGATGTTCTTTAAGATCATGTTCTGTAAGCTGATGTTCTTCAAGGTCATGTTCTGTAAGCTGATGTTCTTTAAGGTCATGTTCTGTAAGCTGATGTTCTTTAAGATCATGTTCTGTAAGCTGATGTTCTTTAAGATCATGTTCTGTAAGCTGATGTTCTTTAAGATCATGTTCTGTAATCTGATGTTCTTTATGGTCATGTTCTGTAAGATGTTCTTTAAGATCATGTTCTGTAAGCTGATGTTCTTTAAGATCATGTTCTGTAAGCTGATGTTCTTTAAGATCATGTTCTGTAAGCTGATGTTCTTTAAGATCATGTTCTGTAAGCTGATGTTCTTTAAGATCATGTTCTGTAAGCTGATGTTCTTTAAGATCATGTTCTGTAAGCTGATGTTCTTTAAGATCATGTTCTGTAAGCTGATGTTCTTTAAGGTCATGTTCTGTAAGCTGATGTTCTTTAAGATCATGTTCTGTAAGCTGATGTTCTTTAAGATCATGTTCTGTAAGCTGATGTTCTTTAAGGTCATGTTCTGTAAGCTGATGTTCTTTAAGATCATGTTCTGTAAGCTGATGTTCTTTAAGATCATGTTCTGTAAGCTGATGTTCTTTAAGATCATGTTCTGTAAGCTGATGTTCTTTAAGATCATGTTCTGTAAGCTGATGTTCTTTAAGATCATGTTCTGTAATCTGATGTTCTTTATGGTCATGTTCTGTAAGCTGATGTTCTTTAAGATCATGTTCTGTAAGCTGATGTTCTTTAAGATCATGTTCTGTAAGCTGATGTTCTTTAAGATCATGTTCTGTAAGCTGATGTTCTTTAAGATCATGTTCTGTAAGCTGATGTTCTTTAAGATCATGTTCTGTAAGCTGATGTTCTTTAAGATCATGTTCTGTAAGCTGATGTTCTTTAAGATCATGTTCTGTAAGCTGATGTTCTTTAAGGTCATGTTCTGTAAGCTGATGTTCTTTAAGATCATGTTCTGTAAGCTGATGTTCTTTAAGATCATGTTCTGTAAGCTGATGTTCTTTAAGATCATGTTCTGTAAGCTGATGTTCTTTAAGATCATGTTCTGTAAGCTGATGTTCTTTAAGATCATGTTCTGTAATCTGATGTTCTTTATGGTCATGTTCTGTAAGATGTTCTTTAAGATCATGTTCTGTAAGCTGATGTTCTTTAAGATCATGTTCTGTAAGCTGATGTTCTTTAAGATCATGTTCTGTAAGCTGATGTTCTTTAAGATCATGTTCTGTAAGCTGATGTTCTTTAAGGTCATGTTCTGTAAGCTGATGTTCTTTAAGATCATGTTCTGTAAGCTGATGTTCTTTAAGATCATGTTCTGTAAGCTGATGTTCTTTAAGATCATGTTCTGTAAGCTGATGTTCTTTAAGATCATGTTCTGTAAGCTGATGTTCTTTAAGATCATGTTCTGTAAGCTGATGTTCTTTAAGATCATGTTCTGTAAGCTGATGTTCTTTAAGATCATGTTCTGTAAGCTGATGTTCTTTAAGATCATGTTCTGTAAGCTGATGTTCTTTAAGATCATGTTCTGTAAGCTGATGTTCTTTAAGGTCATGTTCTGTAAGCTGATGTTCTTTAAGATCATGTTCTGTAAGCTGATGTTCTTTAAGATCATGTTCTGTAAGCTGATGTTCTTTAAGATCATGTTCTGTAAGCTGATGTTCTTTAAGATCATGTTCTGTAAGCTGATGTTCTTTAAGATCATGTTCTGTAAGCTGATGTTCTTTAAGATCATGTTCTGTAAGCTGACTATTCAAGGCCATAGACTCTGTGAAGAACTATTATTATTATTATTATTATTATTATTATTATTATTATTATTATAATCAAGGGGGAAGCGCTAAACCCGGAGGATTATACAGCGCCTGGGGGGGGATGTGGAAGGCATTCAGGCTTAATTCGGGGAACTGGAGCACAGATCCAATTCCCTAAATCAAGAGCCCCTCACCAACATCAAGGAACATTCCTTGAGAGGTGTGAAGAACTAGTCGTTGGGTTGTCACCAACACCTGTCACCCCCCCCCATCATTAACGTCTACAATTTCTACAAGACAGTGCCAACATCAACCAGACACCACAGTTTACTTGTACATATTAGCGTTGAATTCAAATGTCATTTTTTCATTTCATTTTTCATTTTTCTTTCAAGTAGGATACACCTTCACGTTTCACTGTCTTATCTTTGCATTAATAAATAATAAAGTGTTTATCTCAGTGAATTATTATTTATTGTTCTATGCATTAATTTTCCTGAGGAGGAGCCAGCCTGGGTAATACTGTGTGAAGTTGTTACAGGGCTGAGTAAGCCTTCACAGTCCTTTTCCGCAGCCTCATAACTGACATAGGAGATACAAGCCACAGTACTGCGTCCTTTTCTGTTGGCGATACCTTAATTTGCATGACAGTGTCCTCCATCGAGGACACTGCAAATCTCTAAACGGACGTTAACCAAGTCTTTAAATGGGCCTCAGAAAACAGTATGAAGTTCAGTGAGGACAAATTTCAATTACGCTGCCATGGGAAAACTAGGAAATAAAAACTGGATCGGAGTATAAAACAAACTCCAACCTTACAATAGAGCGAAAAACTAATGTGAACGACCTGGGAGTGATAATGTCAGAATCTCACTTTCAGAGATCACAACAATGTATTTACATCATCTACTAGGAAAATGATAGAATGGATAATAACCTTCAAAACTAGGGACGCCAAGCCCATGATGATTCTTTTCAAATCTTTGTTCTCTCTAGGCTGGAATATTGCTGTACACTAACTGCCCCCTTCAAGGCTGGCGAAATTGGTGACCCGGAGAATATACACAGAACTTTTATTGTACGAATAAGCACAATAAATCACCTAGATTACCGGGAATGGTTGAAGTCCCTTGACCTATACTCTATAACACAGACGAGAAAGATACATTACAATATACACTTGGAAAATCCTAGAGGGACTAGTCCCATATCTGCACACGGAAATCCCCGTGAAAGCAGAAGACTCGGAAAGAGGTACATCTCCCCACTGAAAAGCAGGGGCGTCATGAGTACAGTAAGAGACAAAATAATAAGTGTCAGGGGCCCGAGATTGTTCAACTGCCTCCCAGCATGCATAAGGAGGATTACCCATTGACTTCCCTGGCTGTCTTCAAGAGGGAGCTGGACAGGCACCTAAAGTCAATACCTGACCAACCGGGCTGTGGTTCGTGGGTTGGTTTGCATGGGGCCAGCAATAACACCCTGGTTGATCCTGAGGGACTTTGACACCCTAACACCTTCCAGGAAGACTCCAGACTCTCACTAGCTTTCCTCTACCTGTCTACCACAACCTCTCCACTCTCTTAACATCTTCCCATAATCTCAGAAATTCGTATAGCATTTCTACATTTGTAACCCTCTTACATTCTATCTTCCTTCTCTCTTACTACCCTCTTTCCCGCGTCATGTAACTAGCTGTTCTTCCCACCCGCGTCCACTCTCCTGCGTCAACAACTTCTGCTGCTCATTCCAACACTACATTCCTAAATCTACTTCGAACTCTCTTCTACCTCCTCTTTATTTCGATAAATTAGACACATGTGCAACATTTGGGTATTTTTACTGAGGAAACGTTTCTCCACACAGTGGCTTCATCAGTCCATACAAAGGAGAATGGTGAAGAATATGAGGAGTGTGAGGTAAACAACCCCTCAGCCTTGAGTCGATGTGATCAGACCAAGTGTTGCACATGTGTCTAATTTATCAACTTATAGGTTCTCTGAACCATTCATCTACACTATATTTCTCCAGATACTTTCTTTCCCCTTCATTTTATTCACCTTGCTCTCACTTTTACTCACTGCTGGCATATTTTTCTTATCCCTTGTAATGTTTACATTCAGGTTAGGTTAGATAATGTTTGTCAGGAAACAGGAGAAATGTTTCCTGACGCGGGTCTTAGTTATATGATGACCTGCAGCTGGAGCTTTTGGTCAACTGACCGAGGCCTTCCACTGGCTTACCGGTCCACTTTAAAAATATAGTTATAATTTTAACCATTAATGTAAGCAATAAATTCTTAGTTGAAATACGACACCAATAAATTCCAATAAATCAATAAGGTCAATAATATATAAAATAAAATAATATTAGTAATAGAAGCACTGGGTAAAAATATTATATTCGACAAGTAATGAACAACATTACATAAACACAAGATGTATATACATCGTGAAGTATATATCTCTCAATGTATATATGTCGTGGCGAATAGGTAAAATTGGTCAATTAGCAAGAACTCATTTAAAGTTAAGTCCTTTCAAAAATTTTGTCTATTACTTTTAAAGATATATTTTTTCTCATTTATGTTAATGCAAAAATTAATAATTTTGTACCAAAAGAACCTTAGAAAACTTACCTGACCTTATTATAACAAGTGCAATTTAATTTGACCTTATCCAACTAAATATATATTAGATACGTTTACAATAATTTAATAATAAACAAACACAATGAAATATATTTTATTCGTTAAGTTCAGAATAATTTCTGTGAAATTATTGCATACACAAATTATCGCTTGCCTTATTCGGCAGGAGATCTACTTAAGACAGGAGAAACTCCAGAAGATCTACTTAAGACAGGAGAAACTCCAGGAGATCTACTTAAGACAGGAGAAACTCCAGAAGATCTACTTAAGACAGGAGAAACTCCAGGAGATCTACTTAAGACAGGAGAAACTCCAGGAGATCTACTTAAGACAAGAGAGAAATCTACCAGGAGATCTACTTAAGACAGGAGAAACTCCAGAACTTAAGACAGGAGAAACTCCAGAAGATCTACTTAAGACAGGAGAAACTCCAGGAGATCTACTTAAGACAGGAGAAACTCCAGGAGATCTACTTAAGACAGGAGAAACTCCAGGAGATCTACTTAAGACAGGAGAAACTCCAGAAGATCTACTTAAGACAGGAGAAACTCCAGGAGATCTACTTAAGACAGGAGAAACTCCAGGAGATCTACTTAAGACAGGAGAAACTCCAGAAGATCTACTTAAGACAGGAGAAACTCCAGGAGATCTACTTAAGACAGGAGAAACTCCAGGAGATCTACTTAAGACAGGAGAAACTCCAGGAGATCTACTTAAGACAGGAGAAACTCCAGGAGATCTACTTAAGACAAGAGAAACTCCAGGAGATCTACTTAAGACAGGAGAAACTCCAGGAGATCTACTTAAGACAGGAGAAACTCCAGGAGATCTACTTAAGACAGGAGAAACTCCAGGAGATCTACTTAAGACAGGAGAAACTCCAGGAGATCTACTTAAGACAGGAGAAACTCCAGGAGATCTACTTAAGACAGGAGAAACTCCAGGAGATCTACTTAAGACAGGAGAAACTCCAGGAGATCTACTTAAGACAGGAGAAACTCCAGGAGATCTACTTAAGACAGGAGAAACTCCAGGAGATCTACTTAAGACAGGAGAAACTCCAGGAGATCTACTTAAGACAGGAGAAACTCCAGGAGATCTACTTAAGACAGGAGAAACTCCAGGAGATCTACTTAAGACAGGAGAAACTCCAGGAGATCTACTTAAGACAGGAGAAACTCCAGGAGATCTACTTAAGACAGGAGAAACTCCAGGAGATCTACTTAAGACAGGAGAAACTCCAGGAGATCTACTTAAGACAGGAGAAACTCCAGGAGATCTACTTAAGACAGGAGAAACTCCAGGAGATCTACTTAAGACAGGAGAAATTCCAGGAGATCTACTTAAGACAGGAGAAACACCAGGAGATCTACTTAAGACAGGAGAAACTCCAGGAGATCTACTTAAGACAGGAAAAACTCCAGGAGATCTACTTAAGACAGGAGAAATTCCAGGAGATCTACTTAAGACAGGAGAAACTCCAGGAGATCTACTTAAGACAGGAGAAACTCCAGGAGATCTACTTAAGACAGGAGAAACTCCAGGAGATCTACTTAAGACAGGAGAAACTCCAGGAGATCTACTTAAGACAGGAGAAACTCCAGGAGATTTACTTAAGACAGGAGAAACTCCAGGAGATCTACTTAAGACAGGAGAAACTCCAGGAGATCTACTTAAGACAGGAGAAATTCCAGGAGATCTACTTAAGACAGGAGAAACTCCAGGAGATCTTCTTAAGACAGGAGAAACTCCAGGAGATCTACTTAAGACAGGAGAAACTCCAGGAGATCTACTTAAGACAGGAGAAACTCCAGGAGATCTACTTAAGACAGGAGAAATTCCAGGAGATCTACTTAAGACAGGAGAAACACCAGGAGATCTACTTAAGACAGGAGAAACTCCAGGAGATCTACTTAAGACAGGAAAAACTCCAGGAGATCTACTTAAGACAGGAGAAACTCCAGGAGATCTACTTAAGACAGGAGAAACTCCAGGAGATCTACTTAAGACAGGAGAAACTCCAGGAGATCTACTTAAGACAGGAGAAACTCCAGGAGATCTACTTAAGACAGGAGAAACTCCAGGAGATCTACTTAAGACAGGAGAAACTCCAGGAGATTTACTTAAGACAGGAGAAACTCCAGGAGATCTACTTAAGACAGGAGAAACTCCAGGAGATCTACTTAAGACAGGAGAAATTCCAGGAGATCTACTTAAGACAGGAGAAACTCCAGGAGATCTACTTAAGACAGGAGAAACTCCAGAAGATCTACTTAAGACAGGAGAAACTCCAGGAGATCTACTTAAGACAGGAGAAACTCCAGGAGATCTACTTCAGATGATGTTAGTTGTTCTGAGTAGGCGGTGGTAGCAGAAGATGGTGAGGCTCCTGTCAATACTGGTTCCTAGTATCTTACTCACGGTGTCCCGTGGCCTGGTGGCAAAAGCTCTCGCTTTATACGGTGAGGGTCCGGATTTGATTCCGGGCGAAGGGGTGGAAACATCGGACGTGTTTCCTTACACCGGTTGTCTATGTTCACCCATCAGTGAAATGGGTACTTGGGTGTTAGTGGACTGGTGTGGGTCGCATCCTGTGACAAAACTGACCTAATTTGCGGGAAATGCTCTCCACAACAAGCGGCTTTCTATATACTAGTATGTCACTGATGTCAGCTATGGTCTGTATACCTTATACTTGTAGTAAATAAAGATATTATTATATACCATAGAAGAGCTGAGGAGTAGCTATGTCCTAATATGTCCCGTCGCCAGGTATCTGGCTCCTATATATGTAGCATCTACTCGGGATGACCAGGCCAGCAGCAGAGCTCATAATGAAAAAAAAAACACTGGTTACAAGATTGTTATTAAGTATAACGTTGAAGAAAGACAAAGGGTGATAATTTTCTTTTAGTGTAATTAATAGTAACCACACCAGGTAAGTTTAACGCTACCAAGAGTAGAAATTAAAGAACCTCAGACCCCGAGGAAACCTGGAGTTTTGCAGCGGCCCGCTAGATGGCAGTGCTGGCGGAGACACACAGTAACAATCCCTCGGAGTCGGAACTACCATAAGCACATTTCACCGACTTTTCCCTCAGATTGAGGAAGTAAAGTGTTCTTTACTGGTGGTAAACAGGGTAGAGGCAGAGGCTTTAAACAAAATAAACCAAAATGAGGTAAGCAAAACATTACTTAGACACTGTGTGATTTTGTAAATGGTCCAAGCCGGTCCGAAACGTCGTCGTAAGCTATGTGTGAGTTATTTGTTTATTGTTCAGTCACGGCTACGCTTAAACATTTTCAGGTATTGTTTAGAGTAATAAGGCAATAACCTCTTCTTCCTAATTCAAATATTTTCACTGGTGTTATGTCTGGACTTTCCTGCTTCGACTTTCTTTTTCTGATGCAGTTCCTAGTTTCTTTGAGAAATAACCTCGCTCTGACTAGTCTTGTCTCGCTCTCGTCAATAAGTCAGACATGAATTGACTTCAATCTTCTCTTCAACTGAGTTCCTGGAACTGACTCCCAGCCTAGCCTCGCTCTTGCTATCCCGGAGCTCAAAAAAGTGAAAAATTTAACTTTGGAAGAATGGACTGCACGTCCTCCCGATAAAGTTATCGGCTCCGAAATGAAGCTGTGTGGGGAGCGTCGCTCCCTCTTAAATCTTGGCAGTCTCGCTCACCCTCCCTCAATACAAAATAACCTAAATAATTTTCAATACACATGAACTGCAGCACATGGGAGATAAAACAATATGTAATTCAAAGAAAAATCCTTCTCGTCAGTATTCTACGAATTAAACAACCTCAAAAATATATATTTGACAACAGTTGTAAATTAAGGCTTGATTCTGGAGCGAATTATCCCCTTTTACCTACTGAAAGCGCAACCAATATTTACATACAGGAATTTCCTCATTATTATGTTGTAGTCGTCTCTGGTTATTAGCCAGTTTTGTCTCATAACACAGGATTCTCGGTTATTTAAGCCACAACACACACACACACACACACACACACACACACACACACACACACACACACACACACACACACACACACACACACAGGACAGGCGGGTCAGGAGAGACATACAAAATACTGCGTGGAATAGATAAGGTAGACAGAGACAGGTTGTTCCCGAGAGGGGACACAGAAACAAGGGGTCGCAATTGGAAGCTGAAGACTCAGACGAGTCATAGGGATGTTAGGAAGTATTTCTTCAGTCATAGAGTCGTCAGGAAGTGGAATAGCTTAACAAGTGATGTAGTGGAGGCAGGAACCATACATAGCTTTAAGACAAGGTATGACAAAGCTCTGGAAGCAGAGAGAGGACCTAGAAGCGATCAGTGAATAGGCGGGGCCAGGAGCTGTGTCTCGACCCCTGCAACCACAATTAGGTGAGTACACACACACAGATGATGTGAAGTTGATGAGAAGAATTAAATCGGATGAGGATGAGGCAGGACTGCAAAGAGACCTGGACAGGCTGGACATGTGGTCCAGAAACTGGCTTCTCGAATTCAATCCTGCCAAATGCAAAGTCATGAAGATTGGGGAGGGGCAAAGAAGACCGCAGACAGAGTATAGGCTAGGTGGACAAAGACTACAGACCTCACTCAGGGAGAAAGACCTCGGGGTGACAATAACACCGAGCACGTCACCGGAGGCACACATCAACCAAATAACTGCTGCAGCATACGGGCGCCTGGAAAACCTGAGAATAGCGTTCCGATACCTTAATAAGGAATCGTTCAAGACACTGTACATTGTGTATGTTAGGCCCATACTGGAGTATGCAGCACCAGTCTGGAACCCACACCTGGTCAAGCACGTCAAGAAGTTTGAGAAAGTACAAAGGTTTGCAACAAGGCTAGTCCCAGAGCTCAGGGGAATGTCGTACGAGGAAAGGTTGAGGGAAATCGGACTGACGACACTGGAGGACAGAAGGGTCAGGGGAGACATGATAACGACATACAAGATACTGCGGGGAATAGACACGGTGGACAGAGATAGGATGTTCCAGAGAGGAGACACAGGAACAAGGGGTCACAACTGGAAGCTGAAGACTCAGACGAGTCACAGGGACGTTAGGAAGTATTTCTTCAGTCATAGAGTCGTCAGGAAGTGGAATAGCCTAGCAAGTGAAGTAGTGGAGGCAGGAACCATACATAGTTTTATGAAGAGGTATGACAAAGCTCAGGAAGCAGAGAGAGAGAGGACCTAGTAGCAATCAGTGAAGAGGCGGGGCCAGGAGCTGAGTCTCGACCCCTGCAACCACAATTAGGTGAGTACAATTAGGTGAGTACATGGGGGTCCTGAAACATGGAGAGCCAAGATGATGGATGTGGTACTGGTAAACTTCATGCACCAACATGTTAGGGACACTTCCAGAGAGAGAAGGAAGGATGAACCAGTAAGACTGGACCTTGTGTTCACCCTGAGTAGCTCAGATATCGAGGACATCACATATGAAAGGCTCTTGGAGCTAGCGACCACGTGGTTCTGAACTTTGAATACATCGTAGAGCTACAAGTGGAGAGGGTAACAGGAGTAGAAAGGGAAAAGCCAAACTATAAAAGAGGGGACTACACAGGTATGAGGACCTTCCTGCAAGAGGTTCAGTGAAAAAGAGAGTTGATAGGAAAGTCAGTAAACGAAATGATGGACAATGTAAAAACAAAATGTAAGGAGGCAGAGGAAAGGTTTGTTCCCAAGGGTAACAAAAATAATGGGAAGACCAGAATGAGCCCCTGGTTTACCCAAAGGTGTAGGGAGGCAAAAACTAAGTGTGCTAGAGAATGGAAAATGTACAGAAGGCAAAGGACCCAGGAAAGTAAAGACAGTCGACGAGCCAGAAACGAGTATGCACAGATAAGGAGGGAGGTCCCTCAGCAGTACGAAGACGGCATAGCATCGAAAGTCAAGTCTGACCCGAAAATGTTTTTACAACCACATCAGGAGGAAGACAACAGTAAAGGACCAGGTAATCAGGCTGAGGAAAGAAGGTGGGGAGCTCACAAGAAATGACCAAGAAATATGGGAGGAGCTCAAAGCGAGATTTCAGGAAGTATTTACAATGGAGGCAGAAGGGACACTGGGAAGACAAAACAGAGGGGTACATCAACAAGGGATATACCAACAAGTGTTGGATGAAATACACACAACCGAGGAGGAGGTGACGAAGCTCCTAAGTGACCTTGATACCTCAAATGAGGTGGGACCGGACATCTCTCCGTATGTCCTTAGAGAGGGAGCAGAGACACTGTGTGTGCCACTAACCACAATCTTCAACACATCCCTTGAAACTGGGCAACTACCTGAGGTATAGAGGACGGTAAATGTAGTCCACATCTTTAAGAGACAGAAACGAAGCACTAAACTATAGACCAGTGTCACTGACGTGTATAGCATGCAAAGTCATGGAGAAGATTATCAGGAGGAGAGTGGCGGAGCACCTGGAACAGAACAAGATTATAAACGACAGCCAGCACGGATTCATAGAAGGCAAATCCTGTGTTACAAACCTACTGGAGTTTTATGACAAAGTAACTGAAGTAAGACATAAAAGGGAGGGGTGGGTTGATTGCATTTTTTTGGACTGCAAGAAGGCCTTCGACACAGTTCCCTACAAGAGGAAGCAGAAGCTAGAGGATCAGGCACGTATAACAGGAAGGGCACTGCAGTGGATCAGAGAATACCTGACAGGGAGATAACAGCGAGTCATGGTATTTGATGAGGTATCACAGTGGGCACCTGTGACGAGCGGGTTCCCACAGGGGTCAGTCCTGGAACCAGTGCTATTCTTGGTATATGTGAATGACATGATGGAAGGGCTAGACTCAGAAGTGTCCCTGTTTGCAGATGATATGAAGTTAATGGGGAGAATTAAATCAGATGCGGATCAGACAGGTCTACAAAGAGACCTGGACAGGCTGGAGGCATGGTCCAGCAACTGGCTCCTAGAATTTAATCCCGCCAAATGCAAAGTCATGAAGATCGGGGAAGGGCAAAGAAGACCACGGACAGAGTATAGGTTAGGCGGCCAAAGACTGCAAACCTCACTCAAGGAGAAAGATCTAGGGGTGAGTATAATACCGAGCACGTCGCCGGAAGCACACAATAACCAGATAACTGCTGTAGTATATAGGTGCCTGGCAAACCTGAGAATAGTGTTCCGATACCACAGTAAGGAATCGTTCAAGACTATACACTGTGTACGTCAGGCCCATACTGGAGTAGCGGCGCCAGTTTGGAACCCACACCTGGTCAAGCACGTCAAGAAATTAGAGAAAGTGCAAAGGTTTTCAACAAGGCTGGTTCCAGAGCTAAAGAGAATGTCCTACGAAGAAAGGTTAAGGGAAATTGGTCTGACGACACTGGACGACAGAAGTGTCAGGGGTGACATGATAACGACATAGAAAATACTGCGTGGAATAGATAAGGTGGACAGAGACAGGATGTTCCAGAGATGGGACACAGAAACAAGGGGTCACAATTCGAAGTTGAAGCCTCAGATGAGTCAAAGGGATGTTAGGAAGTATTTCCTCAGCCACAGAGTTGTTAGGAAGTGCAACAGTCTGGCAAGTGATGTATAGTTTCAAGATGAGGTATGATAAAGCTCATGGAGCAGGGAGAGGGAGTACCCAGTAGCAGTCAGTGAAGAGGCGGGGCCAGGAGCTGAGTCTCGACCCCTGCAACCACAATCAGGTGAGTACAGAAAGACTGAGAGATGGGGTACACCATCAAGTGTTGGACACAAGACATACAGTCGAGGAGGAAGTGAAGTCAAGGATTATGAAATCAGAAGTTACAAGCTTTTTCTAGCCGCTTAGAACAAGTCACATGACTTGAGAAAATACGTTTCATGACCTCACATGACCTGTTTTAAGCTGCTAGAAAAAAAGCTTCGGGCTGGCTACTATATCTTCTAATTTCATAATCCTTGACTTCTCCATACCCTCCTACCCCATATGGGGGTATGAGGATGGTTGCAGTCCAGGTAGCACCAAACCGTTGGCCCACATTCCGAGAGAGGCTGCGGTAGGTGACAAACCCGCGATGCGCTACTCTGAGAAATCTTCGGCTCATTCCTTCAGTTGCTGCCTTGCAACGTTGCATAGCTCCTGATGATGCACTGAGAAGTGTGAAAGTAGTTAAGCTAAAAATTTCCACCCCCTGTGGCTTGTCTTGTATACCTCTATATATATGCAATAAGATCACAGTAAACAGGTGATTTCAGAATATGCAAAACAACCACTCTGAAAGAATAGAGAAATTCCAAGCGCTTCCGTGACTACTCACATTAGTTCCTTGATAATGTGAGTAGTCACGGAAGCGCTTGGAATTTCTCTA
Organism: Cherax quadricarinatus; assembly: GCF_038502225.1. Taxonomy (NCBI): domain Eukaryota; kingdom Metazoa; phylum Arthropoda; class Malacostraca; order Decapoda; family Parastacidae; genus Cherax; species Cherax quadricarinatus. The sequence continues at coordinate 20,704,073 of NC_091364.1, read as the reverse complement.
TTCTTTCAGAGTGGTTGTTTTGCATATCTATATATATATATATAACTATATAGAGGGAGGTACCACCTCTAGAACTTTACTGAGGACCCTCATCCGCAAAGAAGACAATAAACGTACCTCAGGGAAAACTCAAGGTTCTCCTGAGAGTTGTTTGAATATTTTCTTCTACCACCCCCTATAATTTATATATATATATATATATATATATATATATATATATATATATATATATATATATATATATATATATATCGTGCCGAATATGTAAAACTGGTCAATTAGCAAGAACTCATTTAAAATTAAGTCCTTTCTAAAATTTTCTCTCATACGTTTAAAGATATATATTTTTCATTAATGTTAATGTAGAAATTTTTTATTTTGCACCAAAAGAATCTTAGAAAACTTACCTAACCTTATTATAACAAGTGCAATTTATTTTAGCCTAACCCAACTAAATATATTTTAAATACGTTTACAATAATTTAGTACTAAACAAACACAATCAAATATATTTTTTTCGTTAGGTTCAGAATGAATTTGGCGAAATTATTGCATACACAAATTTTCACTTGTCCTATATGGCAAGATGAGCGTTGCTATTTAAGCCTAGAACTCAAGTTCTGCCTATTCGGCACGACATATATATATATATATATATATATATATATATATATATATATATATATATATATATATATATATATATATATATATATATATATATATATATATATATACGTATATACAAATGGTTTCGACTCATTACCAAACTGCGGCAGGCCAGGATTCGACCCCACGACACATTGTCCCGCCTCAAGGGGCCACACAATGTACATATCACATACCCACTCAGCCATTGAGCCTACAAACAACATGAGTCTAGCGGACTAGGCTTGTTTCATGTTGCGAGGACACTCGTGGCAGTGGTATACTCAAGGATCAGTATGTAAGAGAATTAACTTTCGACACAGACGACCTTCAGATTCTGAGAAAAGAGTAACTAATGTTAATATTTAACGCCCCTCGAGCCATGTATAACTAAAGGGGATAAGCCTGGTAATTTGTTAACTACAGAGGTGGGTCATTATATAGGGAGTAAGACCTGAGTCAGGGTCATTATATACGAGTAAGACCTGAGTCAGGGTCATTATATACGAGTAAGACCTGAGTCAGGGTCATTATATACGAGTAAGACCTGAGTCAGGGTCATTATATACGAGTAAGACCTGAGTCAGGGTCATCATATACGAGTAAGACCTGAGTCAGGGTCATAATATACAAGTAAGACCTGAGTCAGGGTCATTATATACAAGTAAGACCTGAGTCAGGGTCACAATATACAAGTAAGACCTGAGTCAGGGTCACAATATACAAGTAAGACCTGAGTCAGGGTTATTATATACAAGTAAGACCTGAGTCAGGGTCACAATATACAAGTAAGACCTGAGTCAGGGTCACAATATACAAGCAAGACCTGAGTCAGGGTTATTATATACAAGTAAGACCTGAGTCAGGGTCACAATATACAAGTAAGACCTGAGTCAGGGTCATTATATACAAGTAAGACCTGAGTCAGGGTCATAATATACAAGTAAGACCTGAGTCAGGGTCATAATATACAAGTAAGACCTGAGTCAGGGTCACAATATACAAGTAAGACCTGAGTCAGGGTCACAATATACAAGTAAGACCTGAGTCAGGGTCACAATATACAAGTAAGACCTGAGTCAGGGTCATAATATACAAGTAAGACCTGAGTCAGGGTCATAATATACAAGTAAGACCTGAGTCAGGGTCATAATATACAAGTAAGACCTGAGTCAGGGTCATTATATACAAGTAAGACCTGAGTCAGGGTCATACTATACAAGTAAGACCTGAGTCAGGGTCATAATATACAAGTAAGACCTGAGTCAGGGTCACAATATACAAGTAAGACCTGAGTCAGGGTCATTATATACAAGTAAGACCTGAGTCAGGGTCACAATATACAAGTAAGACCTGAGTCAGGGTCACAATATACAAGTAAGACCTGAGTCAGGGTCATTATATACAAGTAAGACCTGAGTCAGGGTCATAATATACAAGTAAGACCTGAGTCAGGGTCATAATATACATGTAAGATCTGAGTCAGGGTCACAATATACAAGTAAGACCTGAGTCAGGGTCACAATATACAAGTAAGACCTGAGTCAGGGTCACAATATACAAGTAAGACCTGAGTCAGGGTCACAATATACAAGTAAGACCTGAGTCAGGGTCACAATATACAAGTAAGACCTGAGTCAGGGTCACAATATACAAGTAAGACCTGAGTCAGGGTCACAATATACAAGTAAGACCTGAGTCAGGGTCACAATATACAAGTAAGACCTGAGTCAGGGTCATAATATACAAGTAAGACCTGAGTCAGGGTCACAATATACAAGTAAGACCTGAGCCAGGGTCACAATATACAAGTAAGACCTGAGTCAGGGTCACAATATACAAGACCTGAGTCAGGGTCATAATATACAAGTAAGACCTGAGTCAGGGTCATAATATACAAGTAAGACCTGAGTCAGGGTCACAATATACAAGTAAGACCTGAGTCAGGGTCACAATATACAAGTAAGACCTGAGTCAGGGTCATAATATACAAGTAAGACCTGAGTCAGGGTCATAATATACAAGTAAGACCTGAGTCAGGGTCACAATATACAAGTAAGACCTGAGTCAGGATCACAATATACAAGTAAGACCTGAGTCAGGGTCACAATATACAAGTAAGACCTGAGTCAGAGTCACAATATACAAGTAAGACCTGAGTCAGGGTCACAATATACAAGTAAGACCTGAGTCAGGATCACAATATACAAGTAAGACCTGAGTCAGGGTCACAATATACAAGTAAGACCTGAGTCAGGGTCACAATATACAAGTAAGACCTGAGTCAGGGTCACAATACAAGTAAGACCTGAGTCAGGGTCACAATATACAAGTAAGACCTGAGTCAGGGTCACAATATACAAGTAAGACCTGAGTCAGGGTCACAATATACAAGTAAGACCTGAGTCAGGGTCACAATATACAAGTAAGACCTGAGTCAGGGTCACAATATACAAGTAAGACCTGAGTCAGGGTCACAATATACAAGTAAGACCTGAGTCAGGGTCATAATATACAAGTAAGACCTGAGTCAGGGTCACAATATACAAGTAAGACCTGAGTCAGGGTCACAATATACAAGTAAGACCTGAGTCAGGGTCACAATATACAAGTAAGACCTGAGTCAGGGTCACAATATACAAGTAAGACCTGAGTCAGGGTCACAATATACAAGTAAGACCTGAGTCAGGGTCACAATATACAAGTAAGACCTGAGTCAGGGTCACAATATACAAGTAAGACCTGAGTCAGGGTCACAATATACAAGTAAGACCTGAGTCAGGGTCACAATATACAAGTAAGACCTGAGTCAGGGTCATAATATACAAGTAAGACCTAAGTCAGGGTCATAATATACAATATACAAGTAAGACCTGAGTCAGGGTCATAATATACAAGTAAGACCTGAGTCAGGGTCACAATATACAAGTAAGACCTGAGTCAGGGTCACAATATACAAGTAAGACCTGAGTCAGGGTCACAATATACAAGTAAGACCTGAGTCAGAGTCACAATATATACAAGTAAGACCTGAGTCAGGGTCACAATATACAAGTAAGACCTGAGTCAGTGTCACAATATACAAGTAAGACCTGAGTCAGGGTCATACAAGTAAGACCTGAGTCAGGGTCACAATATACAAGTAAGACCTGAGTCAGGGTCACAATATACAAGTAAGACCTGAGTCAGGGTCACAATATACAAGTAAGACCTGAGTCAGGGTCACAATATACAAGTAAGACCTGAGTCAGGGTCACAATATACAAGTAAGACCTGAGTCAGGGTCACAATATACAAGTAAGACCTGAGTCAGGGTCACAATATACAAGTATACAAGTAAGACCTGAGTCAGGGTCACAATATACAAGTAAGACCTGAGTCAGGGTCACAATATACAAGTAAGACCTGAGTCAGGGTCACAATATACAAGTAAGACCTGAGTCAGGGTCACAATATACAAGTAAGACCTGAGTCAGGGTCATAATATACAAGTAAGACCTGAGTCAGGGTCACAATATACAAGTAAGACCTTAGTCAGGGTCATTATATACAAGTAAGACCTTAGTCAGGGTCACAATATACAAGTAAGACCTGAGTCAGGGTCACAATATACAAGACCTGAGTCAGGGTCACAATACACAAGTAAGACCTGAGTCAGGGTCACAATATACAAGTAAGACCTGAGTCAGGGTCACAATATACAAGTAAGACCTGAGTCAGGGTCATAATATACAAGTAAGACCTGAGTCAGGGTCAGTCAGTCAGGGTCATATACAAGTAAGACCTGAGTCAGGGTCACAATATACAAGTAAGACCTGAGTCAGGGTCACAATATACAAGTAAGACCTGAGTCAGGGTCACAATATACAAGTAAGACCTGAGTCAGGGTCACAATATACAAGTAAGACCTGAGTCAGGGTCACAATATACAAGTAAGACCTGAGTCAGGGTCACAATATACAAGTAAGACCTGAGTCAGGGTCACAATATACAAGTAAGACCTGAGTCAGGGTCACAATATACAAGTAAGACCTGAGTCAGGGTCACAATATACAAGTAAGACCTGAGTCAGGGAACACTTGTTCTCTCTCCTGACAAACTTAATTAAACTGACAATCTGATGCACAACGAAAAACGACCGAAAATGAAAACTAAGTCCGGTTACTATGAACACTCACGGATTACTATATTATGGAAGCGTCCATTAACATGTTCACTATCATCTTCACCATCACCATCATAATCATCATCATCGGTAAGTGATAATTTATATTTTATTTTGTGCAATTAGAGTAAATCATAAAAAAAAAAATGAGTATCGTCAGCAAAACTCTTATATATTGTTGATTTAAAATCAATAGAAGTGTCATTATGAATCTTTTCAGGAAAAAACATTAAAATATATTTGATAGAGTTTGTCCCACATATTTGCATATTCTGTATATTATTTAAAACAATCATTAACTAATATCTGAAATAATTTGTTCAGTTTTATATTGAAGCAATGCAATATAATGGTTTACCTAGAGTTTACATGGAGAGGGTTTCGCAGGGTCAACGCCCCCGAGGCTCGGTCTGAGACCAGGCCTGGTGACAGTAAACTAATCATCAATAAATATATTTAGTGTCTCTGGTAACAATGGTTAACAACCAAAATGCTTCCGAGACCAGAGAAGCAATTTTCAGCTAATTGTTGGCTCTACTTGTCAACATGCAATTACGTGTCACAACAGGTTCCAGCAGGCTTCTGTCAGTGTGTTTCTTACCACACTCACAATCTGACTGATCTTCATTATTGTTCCAACAGTCACAGAGGATGGTTGTTTCTTACCACACTCACAGTCTGACTGACCTTCATTGTTATTCCAACAGTCACAGAGGATGGTTGTTTCTTACCACACTCACAGTCTGACTGACCTTCATTGTTGTTCCAACAGTCACAGAGGATGGTTGTTTCTTACCACACTCACAGTCTGGCTGACCTTCATTATTGTTCCAACAGTCACAGAGGATGGTTGTTTCTTACCACACTCACAGTCTGACTGACCTTCATTATTGTTCCAACAGTCACAGAGGATGGTTGTTTCTTACCACACTCACAGTCTGACTGACCTTCATTATTGTTCCAACAGTCATAGAAGGTGATTGTGCTGTACAAGCTTATATTTTGAGGTTAAAAGTAGGTGATTTTCTCAGCCAAACAGGGCTGATACACCATGTGCTGCTGCTTTCTATGTGACTGGGACAGCCGTGCAAGAGGCTCCCACTACACCAGGAGAGACTGACCACCTCGTCAAACATTGGAGCCTGGGATGAAAAATGTTCAACATCCACCTCTCATTGAACCAAACAAAATTATGCTACCACCACTACACATAAAACTGGGGCTCATGAAAAACTTTGTAAAAGCTTTGGACAAATCCGGTCAGGGATTTAAGCATTTAATATCAAAATTGACCTCCCTGAGCGATGCTAAGATAAGAGAGGGAATCTTCAATGGTCCTCAGAATCGAGAGCTTCTTATATGACTGATGGTGACTTTGAATCAGACCTTCATGGGGGAAGAAAGCTGCTTGGGAAGCATTCAAGTTAGTGGCGAAGGGATTTCTCGTAAACAGAAAGAAGTCAACTATGAAGAACTGGTGGAAAACCTCACCAAGGCTTACAAGAACATGAGATGTAACATGTCACTTAAAATCCACTTCTTGGACTCACATTAAGACTTTTTTCCAGTGAACTGTGAGGCAGTGACGAACATGGTGAAAGGTTTCACTAAGATACAGATACTAATGCCGGAAAAAAAATCCCCCCCCAGTACCAACAATACCACCAGTCCGATAACATTCTTCTTTGCAAATATACAGGGTCTAAAGCCAGCAACAAACAACAAAATACCTTTCATCCGTGGACTGCTTGCAGAGGCAAAGGCAATGTTCGCGGCTTTCACTGAGACCCACATAAAAGATCACTTGGACAACGAAATATGGATCCCAGGTTACAACTTATACAGATGTGACAGAGTGAACCGGCAAAGGGGGGGGGGGTTGGCCTGTACATTGCAGAGTCACTTGTTTGCACAGAACTGCTTAATGCCTCAAATGATGTAGTGGAAGTTTTAGCAGTAAAGGTCGAGAACCAAAACCTAGTCATTGTGGTAGTCTACAAGCCTCCGGATGCAACATCCCAGCAATTCCAGGAACAGCTGTTAAAGATTGACCACTGTCTGGAAAATCTTCCAGCTCCTGCACCCAACATCTTGCTCCTGGGGGATTTCAACTTAAGGCACCTAAAATGGAGGAATATAGCAAATAATATTGTTGCAGTAATAACACCAGGAGGCAGCTCTGATGAAAACTCACACTCACACGAGCTTTTAAATCTCTGCACAAAATTCAATTTAAACCAGCAAATAATGGAGCCTACTAGACTGGAGAATACACTAGACCTCATCTTCACTAACAATGATGATCTGATAAGAAATGTCACCATATCAAAAACAATATACTCAGATCACAACATAATTGAGGTTCAGACATGTATGCGTGGAGCCCCAGACCGACATAATGAGACTAGCCACGAGGGAGCATTCACCAAATTCAACTTCAATAACAAAAACATAAAGTGGGACCAAGTAAACCAAGTACTAACCGATATAAGCTGGGAAGATATACTAAGCAACACAGACCCCAACTTATGCCTAGAACAGATTAACTCGGTGGCACTCGATGTATGCACAAGGCTTATTCCTCTAAGAAAAAGGAGACAGGCGCTCCTTTTACAGGCGACGGAAAAGAATAACAGAGCGGCTAAAAGAGGTCAATATATCTGAAATGCGTAGGGAGACACTGGTCAGAGAAATAGCAAGCATCGAACTTAAGCTAAAAGAATCCTTTAGGAGTCAGGAATCGCGGGAAGAACTAAAAGCCATAAATGAAATCGAAAGAAACCCAAAGTATTTATTCTCTTATGCCAAATCAAAATCGAGAACAACGTCCAGTATTGGGCCCCTACTTAAACAAGATGGGTCCTACACAGATGACAGCAAGGAAATGAGTGAGCTACTCAAGTCCCATTATGACTCAGTTTTTAGCAAGCCGCTAACCAGACTGAGAGTCGAAGATCAAAATGAATTTTTTATGAGAGCCACAAAATTTGATTAACACAAGCCTATCCGATGTTATCCTGACGCCAAATGACTTCGAACAGGCGATAAATGACATGCTCATGCACTCTGCCCCAGGGCCAGACTCATGGAACTCTGTGTTCATCAAGAACTGCAAGAAGCCCCTATCACGAGCCTTTTCCATCCTATGGAGAGGGAGCATGGACGCGGGGGTCGTCCCACAGTTACTAAAAACAACAGACATAGCCCCACTCCACAAAGGGGGCAGTAAAGCAACAGCAAAGAACTACAGACCAATAGCACTAACATCCCATATTATAAAAATCTTTGAAAGGGTCCTAAGAAGCAAGATCACCACCCATCTAGAAACCCATCAGTTACACAACCCAGGGCAACATGGGTTTAGAACAGGTCGCTGCTGTCCGTCTCAACTATTGGATCACTACGACAAGGTTCTAAATGCACTAGAAGACAAAAAGAATGCAGATGTAATATATACAGACTTTGCAAAAGTCTTCGACAAGTGTGACCATGGCGTAATAGCGCACAAAATGCGTGCTAAAGGAATAACAGGAAAAGTCGGTCGATGGATCTATAATTTCCTCACTAACAGAACACAGAGAGTAGTCGTCAACAGAGTAAAGTCCGAGGCAGCTACGGTGAAAAGCTCTGTTCCACAAGGCACAGTACTCGCTCCCATCTTGTTCCTCATCCTCATATCCGACATAGACAAGGATGTCAGCCACAGCACCGTGTCTTCCTTTGCAGATGACACCCGAATCTGCATGACAGTGTCTTCCATTGCAGACACTGCAAGGCTCCAGGCGGACATCAACCAAATCTTTCAGTGGGCTGCAGAAAACAATATGAAGTTCAACGATGAGAAATTTCAATTACTCAGATATGGTAAACATGAGGAAATTAAATCTTCATCAGAGTACAAAACAAATTCTGGCCACAAAATAGAGCGAAACACCAACGTCAAAGACCTGGGAGTGATCATGTCGGAGGACCATAACATTGTATCAATCGCATCTGCTAGAAAAATGACAGGATGGATAATGAGAACCTTCAAAACTAGGGAGGCCAAGCCCATGATGACACTCTTCAGGTCACTTGTTCTATCTAGGCTGGAATATTGCTGCACACTAACAGCACCTTTCAAGGCAGGTGAAATTGCCGACCTAGAAAATGTACAGAGAACTTTCACGGCGCGCATAACGGAGATAAAACACCTCAATTACTGGGAGCGCTTGAGGTTCCTAAACCTGTATTCCCTGGAACGCAGGAGGGAGAGATACATGATTATATACACCTGGAAAATACTAGAGGGACTAGTACCGAACTTGCACACGAAAATCACTCACGACGAAAGCAAAAGACTTGGCAGACGATGCACCATCCCCCCAATGAAAAGCAGGGGTGTCACTAGCACGTTAAGAGACCATAGAATAAGTGTCAGGGGCCCGAGACTGTTCAACTGCCTCCCAGCACACATAAGGGGGATTACCAACAGACCCCTGGCAGTCTTCAAGCTGGCACTGGACAAGCACCTAAAGTCAGTTCCTGATCAGCTGGGCTGTGGCTCGTATGTTGGTTTGCGTGCAGCCAGCAGCAACAGCCTGGTTGATTAGGCTCTGATCCACCAGAAGGCCTGGTCACAGACCGGGCCGCGGGGGCGTTGACCCCCGGAACTCTCTCCAGGTAAACTCCAGGTAAGATATTTCAACCATGGGAAAATGGTACCAGGGCAAATGGGGCACAATAATGCTTGCAGACTATTGCTGGACATTGTCAAGAGATGATTCTTCAGCCCACTATAAGAGTCAAGCAAAAAGGCAGAGATTAGGTACGGATTAGAGTTTAAAACATACTGACACATTTTGTACGTTATAATCAAATATTACATGTCTCGTATCTTTAAACCTATAACCAATAAGCATTTTTCAAGGTGATATTTGGATTCAGGGCATGAAAATACATAAGAATTAATTACTCTCATTTAAGAAGCATACAACTTTTCAAAAATTGTTGACCAGTGTATAATGGAATATTGTAAAGAAAGACTGCACATCTGGTAGAGTTGAAACACACTGAGTTGTGTTTGTGGGTTCGAGACTCGGCTCCTGGCCTACCTCCTAGATTCCTTTGATGGAATTCCCAATTTCCAGCCCCTTGTGGCTTTTTGTATCTGCTCTTGAAGCTGTGTATTGAACTTGCATCCATCGTTCCTTATAAACTGATCAACTTCTTGACTAACCTCAAACTAAAAGAATTCTTTCTTACATTCCTATTGTGTCTTCAGCTTCCACTTGTGTTCTTTTGATTCTAATTATCTTAATTTAGCTAGAGTGTCCATATCTGCCATATCATTCTTAAGATTTTCATGCCGTAATCATGCCTCCCCTATGCCTCCCCTAGGCCTTCCCAGGCCTTCCCTAGGCCTTCTCTACGACAAGGTCATCAACTTCACCTGCTGCAGTCTATGAAATGGGCTGTTTTAATATACATGAAGGAAGAACATAATTTGCTGACGGACAATTAACCCAGGTTACTTATAATTTTCCGACACCTTGTACCAAGGCATATTGAATGGGCAGCACCTTGTATCATGGAATAAATCACCTACCCGCTTAGTTCTGGATTACTAACACTTAGAGAAATCTCTAAAGAACTTCATTACATATGTATGTAGCCATAGATAAATTATCCAGGGGGAATTTCACAATTATAAATTATAATTATATACATACATAAGGGGATTACTAATAGACCCCTCGCTGTTTTCAAGAAGGCGCTGGACAGGCACCTAAAGTCAGTATCTGACTTTAGGTGCCTGTCCGATCACAGCCTAAAGTCGGTATCTGTCTTTAGGCTGTGATTCGTACGTCGGTTTACGTGTGGCTAACAGTAACAGCCTGGTTGGTCAGGCCCTGATCCACCACTCACATTTCCAGTTTAAAGAAGTGTAAGGTAAGGCGTAGCATTAGAAGTGTTCACTAATATGCCACTAAGAACTCCTGGATCCCGACACAGTGCTCCAGGTACTTACTGTCGCGCCACTGCAGCAGCTGGAAATACAGGAAGCTTCCCTGGAAGTTAGACAATGTATAATCTCCACTAACATGTTTCACTGAAAAAATTCCGTACCATTTTTGAGAATAAAGGCGACCAACTGACACCAAAACACTCGAAAAACAATCCAACTCAATTGGGAGTAGGATATAGTAGTGGTGATCCTGGAGGTTACCTGGAGGTTATTCCGGGGATCAACGCCCCCGCGGCCCGGTCCATGACCAGGCCTCCCGATGGATCAGGGCCTGATCAACTAGGCTGTTACTGCTGGCCGCACGCAGTCCAACGTACGAGCCACAGCCCGGCTGATCCGGCACTGACTTTAGGTATCTGTCCATCTCTCTCTTGAAGGCAGCCAGGGGTTTATTGGCAATTCCCCTAATGCTTGATGGGAGGCTGTTGAACAGTTTTGGGCCCCGGACACTTATGGTGTTTTCCCTTAGTGTACCAATGGCGCCCCTACTTTTTATTGGGGGCATTTTGCATCGCCTGCCCAGTCTTTTACTTTCGTAGGGAGTGATTTCTGTGTGCAGATTTGGGACCATTCCTTCCAAGATTTTCCAAGTGTAGATTATGATATATATCTCCCTCCTGCGTTCCAACGAGTACAAGTCAAGTGCTTCCAAGCGTTCCCAGTAGTTAAGGTGCTTGACAGAACTTATACGTGCAGTAAAGGATCTCTGTACACTCTCTAGATCTGCGATTTCACCTGCTTTGAATGGAGATGTTAATGTACAGCAGTATTCCAGCCTAGAGAGAACAAGTGATTTGAAAAGGATCATCATGGGCTTGGCATCTCTCGTTTTGAAAGTTCTCATTATCCATCCTATCATTTTCTTAGCACGTGCGATCGTGGCACTGTTGTGATCCTTGAAAGTGAGATCCTCAGACATTACTACTCCCAGGTCCCTTACGTTATTTTTCCGCTCTATTGTATGGCCGGAGTCAGTAGTTTACTCTGTTCTAGTTATTATCTCCTCCAGTTTTCCATAACGGAGTAGTTGGAATTTGTCCTCATTGAACATCATATTGTTTACTGTTGCCAACTGGAAAACTTTGTTTATATCTTCTTGGAGGTTAACCGCGTCCTCAGCAGATGACAGCCTCATGCAGATCCTAGTATCATCCGCAAAGGATGATACGGTGCTGTGGTGTATATCTCTGTCTATGTCTGATAAGAGGATAAGGAATAAGATGGGGGCGAGTACTGTGCCTTGTGGAACAGAGCTCTTCACTATGGCAGCCTCCGATTTAACTCTGTTGACCACTACTCTTTGTGTTCGATTTGTTAGGAAGTTGAAGATCCATCTCCCCACTTTCCCAGTTATTCCTTTAGCACGTATTTTATGGGCTATTACGCCATGATCGCATTTGTCAAATGCTTTTGCAAAGTCTGTGTATATTACATCTGCATTCTGATTTTCTTCCAGTGCATCCAACGCCATGTCATAGTGATCCAGTAGTCGTGAGAGGCAGGAGCGACCTGCCCTGAACCCATGTTGCCCTGGATTGTGCAAATTTTGGGAATCCAGGTGATTTGCAATCCTGCTTCTTAGCACTCTTTCAAAGATTTTTATGATGTGGGACGTCAGAGCTATTGGTCTATAGTTCTTAGCTAATGCTTTGCTGCCACCTTTATGGAGTGGGGCTATATCCGTTGTTTTAAGTAACTTTGGAATTTCACCCATGTCCAAGCTCCTCCTCCTCCTGGAGTCGATCATAAGACCTTTATCCAGTTATTACACACAAACAACTTTCTGGAAATAGTTATGTAACATTGAACACAACACATATGTGTCTGACACTGACCACTGGATACCTGTGTCTGACAACAATGATCGCATGACACCTGCGCCTGACAACATTGACCACAGGACATCTGCTCCTGACAACAATGATCGCATGACACCTGCGCCTGCCAACATTGATCACATGACACCTGCGCCTGCCAACACTGACCACATGACACCTGCGCCTGCCAACACTGACCACAGGACACCTGCGCCTGACAACATTGATCACATGACACCTGCGCCTGCCAACACTGACCACATGACACCTGCGCCTGCCAACACTGACCACATGACACCTGCGCCTGCCAACACTGACCACATGACACCTGCGCCTGACAACATTGACCACATAACACCTGCGCCTGCCAACACTGACCACAGGACACCTGCGCCTGACAACATTGATCACATGACACCTGCGCCTGCCAACACTGACCACATGACACCTGCGCCTGCCAACACTGACCACATGACACCTGCGCCTGCCAACACTGACCACATGACACCTGCGCCTGACAACATTGATCACATGACACCTGCGCCTGCCAACACTGACCACATGACACCTGCGCCTGACAACATTGACCACATAACACCTGCCCCTGCCAACACTGACATGACACCTGCGCCTTCCAACACTGACCACATGACACCTGCGCCTGACAACAGTGACCACATGACATCTGCTCCTGACAACACTGACCACATGACATCTGCTCCTGACAACATTGACCACATGACACCTGCGCCTGCCAACACTGACCACATGATACCTGAACCTGACAACACTGACCACATGACACCTGCACCTGCCAACACTGACCACATGACACCTGAACCGACAACACTGACCACATGACACCTGCGCCTGCCAACACTGACCACATGGCACCTGAACCTAACAACACTGACCACAGGACACCTGCGCCTGCCAACACTGACCACATGACACCTGCGCCTGCCAACACTGACCACATGACACCTGCGCCTGACAACACTGACCACAGGACACCTGCGCCTGACAACACTGACCACATGACACCTGCGCCTGCCAACATTGACCACAGGACACCTGCGCCTGACAACACTGACCACATGACACCTGCGCCTGACAACATTAACCACATGACACCTGCGCCTGACAACATTGACTACAGGACACCTGCGCCTGACAACACTGACCACATGACACCTGCGCCTGACAACATTGACTACAGGACACCTGCGCCTGACAACACTGACCACATGACACCTGCGCCTGACAACATTGACTACAGGACACCTGCGCCTGACAACACTGACCACATGACACCTGCGCCTGACAACACTGACCACATGACACCTGCGCCAGACAACATTGACCACAGGACACCTGCGCCTGACAACACTGACCACATGACACCTGCGCCTGACAACATTGACCACAGGACACCTGCGCCTGACAACACTGACCACATGACACCTGCGCCTGCGAACACTGACCACATGACACCTGCGCCTGACAACATTGACCACAGGACACCTGCGCTTGACAACACTGACCACATGACACCTGCGCCTGACAACACTGACCACATGACACCTGCGCCTGACAACATTGACTACAGGACACCTGCGCCTGACAACACTGACCACATGACACCTGCGCCTGACAACATTGACCACAGGACACCTGCGCCTGACAACACTGACCACATGACACCTGCGCCTGACAACACTGACCACATGACACCTGCGCCTGACAACATTGACCACATGACACCTGCGCCTGACAACACTGACCACATGACACCTGCGCCTGACAACACTGACCACATGACACCTGCGCCTGACAACACTGACCACATGACACCTGAGCCTGCCAACACTGACCACATGACACCTGAGCCTGCCAACACTGACCACATGACACCTGAGCCTGCCAACACTGACCACATGACACCTGAGCCTGCCAACACTGACCACATGACACCTGCGCCTGACAACACTGACCACATGACACCTGAGCCTGCCAACACTGACCACATGACACCTGAGCCTGCCAACATTGACCACATGACACCTGAGCCTGCCAACACTGACCACATGACACCTGAGCCTGCCAACATTGACCACATGACACCTGAGCCTGCCAACACTGACCACATGACACCTGAGCCTGCCAACACTGACCACATGACACCTGAGCCTGCCAACACTGACCACATGACACCTGAGCCTGCCAACATTGACCACATAACACCTGAGCCTGCCAACATTGACCACATGACACCTGCGCCTGCCAACATTGACCACATGACACCTGAGCCTGCCAACACTGACCACATGACACCTGAGCCTGCCAACATTGACCACATGACACCTGAGCCTGCCAACATTGACCACATGACACCTGAGCCTGCCAACACTGACCACATGACACCTGAGCCTGCCAACATTGACCACATGACACCTGAGCCTGCCAACATTGACCACATGACACCTGAGCCTGCCAACATTGACCACATGACACCTGAGCCTGCCAACACTGACCACATGACACCTGAGCCTGCCAACACTGACCACATGACACCTGAGCCTGCCAACATTGACCACATGACACCTGAGCCTGCCAACACTGACCACATGACACCTGAGCCTGCCAACAGTGACCACATGACACTTGAGCCTGCCAACAGTGACCACATGACACTTGAGCCTGCCAACACTGACCACATGACACTTGAGCCTGCGAACAGTGACCACATGACACTTGAGCTTGCCAACACTGACCACATGACACTTGAGCCTGCCAACATTGACCACATGACACCTGAGCCTGCCAACACTGACCACATGACACCTGAGCCTGACAACACTGACCACATGACACCTGCGCCTGCCAACACTGACCACATGACACCTGGGCCTGCCAACACTGACCACATGACACCTGCGCCTGACAACACTGACCACATGACACCTGCACCTGACAACACTGACCACATGACACCTGCGCCTGACAACATTGACCACATGACACCTGCGCCTGCCAACACTGACCACATGACACCTGAGCCTGACAACACTGACCACATGACACCTGCGCTTGACAACACTGACCACATGACACCTGCGCCTGACAACACTGACCACATGACACCTGCGCCTGACAACATTGACCACATGACACTGACCTGCCAACACTGACACATGACACTTGAGCCTGCCTGACCAACACTGAGCCAACAGTGACACATGACACCTGAGCCTGCCAACACTGACCACATGACACTTGAGCCTGCCAACAGTGACCACATGACACCTGAGCCTGCCAACACTGACCACATGACACTTGAGCCTGCCAACAGTGACCACATGACACCTGAGCCTGCCAACACTGACCACATGACACCTGAGCCTGCCAACACTGACCACATGACACTTGAGCCTGCCAACAGTGACCACATGACACCTGAGCCTGCCAACAGTGACCACATGACACCTGAGCCTGCCAACACTGACCACATGACACCTGCGCGTGCCAACACTGATCACATGACACCTGAGCCTGACAACACTGACCACATGACACCTGAGCCTGCCAACACTGACCACATGACACCTGAGCCTGCCAACACTGACCACATGACACCTGAGCCTGCCAACACTGACCACATGACACCTGAGCCTGACAACACTGACCACATGACACCTGCGCCTGCCAACACTGACCACATGACACCTGCGCCTGACAACACTGACCACATGACACCTGAGCCTGCCAACACTGACCACATGACACCTGCGCCTGACAACACTGACCACATGACACCTGAGCCTGCCAACACTGACCACATGACACCTGAGCCTGACAACACTGACCACATGACACCTGCGCCTGACAACACTGACCACATGACACCTGCGCCTGACAACACTGACCACATGACACCTGAGCCTGACAACACTGACCACATGACACCTGAGCCTGCCAACACTGACCACATGACACCTGAGCCTGCCAACACTGACCACATGACACCTGAGCCTGCCAACACTGACCACATGACACCTGAGCCTGTCAACACTGACCACATGACACCTGCGCCTGACAACACTGACCACATGACACCTGCGCCTGACAACACTGACCACATGACACCTGAGCCTGCCAACACTGACCACATGACACCTGAGCCTGCCAACACTGACCACATGACACCTGAGCCTGCCAACACTGACCACATGACACCTGCTCCTGCCAACACTGACCACATGACACCTGCTCCTGCCAACACTGACCACATGACACCTGAGCCTGCCAACACTGACCACATGACACCTGCTCCTGCCAACACTGACCACATGACACCTGAGCCTGCCAACACTGACCACATGACACCTGAGCCTGCCAACACTGACCACATGACACCTGCTCCTGCCAACACTGACCACATGACACCTGAGCCTGCCAACACTAACCACATGACACCTGAGCCTGCCAACACTGACCACATGACACCTGCGCCTGACAACACTGACCACATGACACCTGCTCCTGCCAACACTGACCACATGACACCTGAGCCTGCCAACACTGACCACATGACACCTGAGCCTGCCAACACTAACCACATGACACCTGAGCCTGCCAACACTGACCACATGACACCTGCGCCTGCCAACACTGACCACATGACACCTGAGCCTGCCAACACTGACCACATGACACCTGCGCCTGCCAACACTGACCACCTGACACCTGAGCCTGCCAACACTGACCACATGACACCTGAGCCTGCCAACACTGACCACATGACACCTGAGCCTGACAACACTGACCACATGACACCTGCGCCTGACAACACTGACCACATGACACCTGCGCCTGACAAAACTGACCACATGACACCTGAGCCTGCCAACACTGACCACATGACACCTGCGCCTGACAACACTGACCACATGACACTTGAGCCTGCCAACAGTGACCACATGACACCTGAGCCTGCCAACACTGACAACATGACACCTGAGCCTGCCAACCACTGACCACATGACACTTGAGCCTGCCAACACTGACCACATGACACTTGAGCCTGCCAACAGTGACCACATGACACTTGAGCCTGCCAACACTGACCACATGACACCTGAGCCTGCCAACAGTGACCACATGACACTTGAGCCTGCCAACACTGACCACATGACACCTGAGCCTGCCAACAGTGACCACATGACACTTGAGCCTGCCAACAGTGACCACATGACACTTGAGCCTGCCAACACTGACCACATGACACTTGAGCCTGCGAACAGTGACCACATGACACTTGAGCTTGCCAACACTGACCACATGACACTTGAGCCTGCCAACAGTGACCACATGACACCTGAGCCTGCCAACACTGACCACATGACACCTGAGCCTGCCAACAGTGACCACATGACACCTGAGCCTGCCAACACTGACCACATGACACTTGAGCCTGCCAACACTGACCACATGACACTTGAGCCTGCCAACACTGACCACATGACACCTGAGCCTGCCAACACTGACCACATAACACCTGCGCCTGACAACACTGACCACATGACACCTGCGCCTGCCAACACTGACCACATGACACTTGAGCCTGCCAACACTGACCACATGACACCTGAGCCTGCCAACACTGACCACATGACACCTGCGCCTGACAACACTGACCACATGACACCTGCGCCTGCCAACACTAACCACATGACACTTGAGCCTGCCAACACTGACCACATGACACTTGAGCCTGCCAACAGTGACCACATGACACTTGAGCCTGCCAACAGTGACCACATGACACTTGAGCCTGCCAACACTGACCACATGACACTTGAGCCTGCCAACAGTGACCACATGACACTTGAGCCTGCCAACACTGACCACATGACACTTGAGCCTGCCAACAGTGACCACATGACACCTGAGCCTGCCAACACTGACCACATGACACTTGAGCCTGCCAACACTGACCACATGACACTTGAGCCTGCCAACAGTGACCACATGACACCTGAGCCTGCCAACAGAGACCACATGACACCTGAGCCTGCCAACACTGACCACATGACACCTGCGCCTGCCAACACTGACCACATGACACCTGAGCCTGCCAACACTGACCACATGACACCTGAGCCTGCCAACAGTGACCACATGACACCTGAGCCTGCCAACACTGACCACATGACACCTGAGCCTGCCAACACTGACCACATGACACCTGAGCCTGACAACACTGACCACATGACACCTGCGCCTGACAACACTGACCACATGACACCTGCGCCTGACAAAACTGACCACATGACACCTGAGCCTGCCAACACTGACCACATGACACCTGCGCCTGACAACACTGACCACATGACACCTGAGCCTGCCAACACTGACCACATGACACCTGAGCCTGACAACACTGACCACATGACACCTGCGCCTGACAACACTGACCACATGACACCTGCGCCTGACAACACTGACCACATGACACCTGAGCCTGACAACACTGACCACATGACACCTGAGCCTGCCAACACTGACCACATGACACCTGAGCCTGCCAACACTGACCACATGACACCTGAGCCTGCCAACACTGACCACATGACACCTGAGCCTGTCAACACTGACCACATGACACCTGCGCCTGACAACACTGACCACATGACACCTGCACCTGACAACACTGACCACATGACACCTGAGCCTGCCAACACTGACCACATGACACCTGAGCCTGCCAACACTGACCACATGACACCTGAGCCTGCCAACACTGACCACATGACACCTGCTCCTGCCAACACTGACCACATGACACCTGCTCCTGCCAACACTGACCACATGACACCTGAGCCTGCCAACACTGACCACATGACACCTGCTCCTGCCAACACTGACCACATGACACCTGAGCCTGCCAACACTGACCACATGACACCTGAGCCTGCCAACACTGACCACATGACACCTGCTCCTGCCAACACTGACCACATGACACCTGAGCCTGCCAACACTAACCACATGACACCTGAGCCTGCCAACACTGACCACATGACACCTGCTCCTGCCAACACTGACCACATGACACCTGCTCCTGCCAACACTGACCACATGACACCTGAGCCTGCCAACACTGACCACATGACACCTGAGCCTGCCAACACTAACCACATGACACCTGAGCCTGCCAACACTGACCACATGACACCTGCGCCTGCCAACACTGACCACATGACACCTGAGCCTGCCAACACTGACCACATGACACCTGAGCCTGCCAACAGTGACCACATGACACCTGAGCCTGCCAACACTGACCACATGACACCTGAGCCTGCCAACACTGACCACATGACACCTGAGCCTGACAACACTGACCACATGACACCTGCGCCTGACAACACTGACCACATGACACCTGCGCCTGACAACACTGACCACATGACACCTGAGCCTGCCAACACTGACCACATGACACCTGCGCCTGACAACACTGACCACATGACACCTGAGCCTGCCAACACTGACCACATGACACCTGAGCCTGACAACACTGACCACATGACACCTGCGCCTGACAACACTGACCACATGACACCTGCGCCTGACAACACTGACCACATGACACCTGAGCCTGAGAACACTGACCACATGACACCTGAGCCTGCCAACACTGACCACATGACACCTGAGCCTGCCAACACTGACCACATGACACCTGAGCCTGCCAACACTGACCACATGACACCTGAGCCTGTCAACACTGACCACATGACACCTGCGCCTGACAACACTGACCACATGACACCTGCGCCTGACAACACTGACCACATGACACCTGAGCCTGCCAACACTGACCACATGACACCTGAGCCTGCCAACACTGACCACATGACACCTGAGCCTGCCAACACTGACCACATGACACCTGCTCCTGCCAACACTGACCACATGACACCTGCTCCTGCCAACACTGACCACATGACACCTGAGCCTGCCAACACTGACCACATGACACCTGCTCCTGCCAACACTGACCACATGACACCTGAGCCTGCCAACACTGACCACATGACACCTGAGCCTGCCAACACTGACCACATGACACCTGCTCCTGCCAACACTGACCACATGACACCTGAGCCTGCCAACACTAACCACATGACACCTGAGCCTGCCAACACTGACCACATGACACCTGCTCCTGCCAACACTGACCACATGACACCTGCTCCTGCCAACACTGACCACATGACACCTGAGCCTGCCAACACTGACCACATGACACCTGAGCCTGCCAACACTAACCACATGACACCTGAGCCTGCCAACACTGACCACATGACACCTGAGCCTGCCAACACTAACCACATGACACTTGAGCTTGCCAACACTGACCACATGACACTTGAGCCTGCCAACAGTGACCACATGACACCTGAGCCTGCCAACACTGACCACATGACACCTGAGCCTGCCAACAGTGACCACATGACACCTGAGCCTGCCAACACTGACCACATGACACTTGAGCCTGCCAACACTGACCACATGACACTTGAGCCTGCCAACACTGACCACATGACACCTGAGCCTGCCAACACTGACCACATAACACCTGCGCCTGACAACACTGACCACATGACACCTGCGCCTGCCAACACTGACCACATGACACTTGAGCCTGCCAACACTGACCACATGACACCTGAGCCTGCCAACACTGACCACATGACACCTGCGCCTGACAACACTGACCACATGACACCTGCGCCTGCCAACACTAACCACATGACACTTGAGCCTGCCAACACTGACCACATGACACTTGAGCCTGCCAACAGTGACCACATGACACTTGAGCCTGCCAACAGTGACCACATGACACTTGAGCCTGCCAACACTGACCACATGACACTTGAGCCTGCCAACAGTGACCACATGACACTTGAGCCTGCCAACACTGACCACATGACACTTGAGCCTGCCAACAGTGACCACATGACACCTGAGCCTGCCAACACTGACCACATGACACTTGAGCCTGCCAACACTGACCACATGACACTTGAGCCTGCCAACAGTGACCACATGACACCTGAGCCTGCCAACAGAGACCACATGACACCTGAGCCTGCCAACACTGACCACATGACACCTGCGCCTGCCAACACTGACCACATGACACCTGAGCCTGCCAACACTGACCACATGACACCTGAGCCTGCCAACAGTGACCACATGACACCTGAGCCTGCCAACACTGACCACATGACA
This sequence comes from Cherax quadricarinatus, assembly GCF_038502225.1. Taxonomy (NCBI): domain Eukaryota; kingdom Metazoa; phylum Arthropoda; class Malacostraca; order Decapoda; family Parastacidae; genus Cherax; species Cherax quadricarinatus. The sequence continues at coordinate 20,682,130 of NC_091364.1, read as the reverse complement.
CCTGAGCCTGCCAACACTGACCACATGACACCTGAGCCTGACAACACTGACCACATGACACCTGCGCCTGACAACACTGACCACATGACACCTGCGCCTGACAAAACTGACCACATGACACCTGAGCCTGCCAACACTGACCACATGACACCTGCGCCTGACAACACTGACCACATGACACCTGAGCCTGCCAACACTGACCACATGACACCTGAGCCTGACAACACTGACCACATGACACCTGCGCCTGACAACACTGACCACATGACACCTGCGCCTGACAACACTGACCACATGACACCTGAGCCTGACAACACTGACCACATGACACCTGAGCCTGCCAACACTGACCACATGACACCTGAGCCTGCCAACACTGACCACATGACACCTGAGCCTGCCAACACTGACCACATGACACCTGAGCCTGTCAACACTGACCACATGACACCTGCGCCTGACAACACTGACCACATGACACCTGCGCCTGACAACACTGACCACATGACACCTGAGCCTGCCAACACTGACCACATGACACCTGAGCCTGCCAACACTGACCACATGACACCTGAGCCTGCCAACACTGACCACATGACACCTGCTCCTGCCAACACTGACCACATGACACCTGCTCCTGCCAACACTGACCACATGACACCTGAGCCTGCCAACACTGACCACATGACACCTGCTCCTGCCAACACTGACCACATGACACCTGAGCCTGCCAACACTGACCACATGACACCTGAGCCTGCCAACACTGACCACATGACACCTGCTCCTGCCAACACTGACCACATGACACCTGAGCCTGCCAACACTAACCACATGACACCTGAGCCTGCCAACACTGACCACATGACACCTGCTCCTGCCAACACTGACCACATGACACCTGCTCCTGCCAACACTGACCACATGACACCTGAGCCTGCCAACACTGACCACATGACACCTGAGCCTGCCAACACTAACCACATGACACCTGAGCCTGCCAACACTGACCACATGACACCTGAGCCTGCCAACACTCACCACATGACACCTGAGCCTGCCAACACTGACCACATGACACCTGCGCCTCACAACACTGACCACATGACACCTGAGCCTGCCAACACTGACCACATGACACCTGAGCCTGCCAACACTGACCACAGGACACCTGCGCCTGACAACACTGACCACATGACACCTGAGCCTGCCAACACTGACCACATGACACCTGAGCCTGCCAACACTAACCACATGACACCTGAGCCTGCCAACACTGACCACATGACACCTGAGCCTGCCAACACTGACCACATGACACCTGTGCCTGCCAACACTGACCACATGACACCTGCGCCTGACAACACTGACCACATGACAAATACATATTTCTACCATCAAAATATTTAAATTTGTCATTTACTGAGTCCAAATTCTAGACAAAATGTTAATTATCATATACAAGCATTTAGAGTTTGAAATCTATCGGAAAAGACATTCCTGAGCTACTGCCGCTACACAGACAAAACCTACGAGACGATATTTCTTAATAAATAAAAATTGATATCAAGAAAATTAATGTTAAGTTTAACTTAATGAAATTTTTTTAAAATTTGGATTAATGCAACTCTTGTTTTCAGGAAAATACATCAGTGCTAAAAGTTTGAAGCCGATCAGAAGAAACATTCTTCAGTAACTCCACAGTTTCCAACGCTTCCAAGTATTGACCAGCGTTGTAATGCTGAGAAAATTGGCTGCACACAGACTAAACTTAATGGGAGTTTCTCTCTACATAAGATAAAGCACAAAATTTAACAAAAAAAAATGACGAATGTGCACGAACACGAACACGAACACGAACACGTGTTCAAAGTACGAAAATCCTTCATCGAATACTGTGGAAAAGTGTCAAACTTTTTCCAGGAATGATGAAACAGTAGCTTGGTTGGTAGCGCACTTGGCTTACATTCCGAGACTCCGAGGTTCGATTCCCGGCCGGGTGGAAACGCTGGGTATGTTTCCATACACTGCTTCCCATGTTCACCTAACAGTAAGTAGGTACCTGGGTGTTAGTCGACTGTTGTGGGTCGCACCCTGGGTGTTAGTGGACTGTTGTGGGTCGCATCCTGGGTGTTAGTGGACTGTTGTGGGTCGCATCCTGGGTGTTAGTGGACTGTTGTGGGTCACATCCTGGGTGTTAGTGGACTGGTGTGGGTCGCACCCTGGGTGTTAGTGGACTGGTGTGGGTCGCACCCTGGGTGTTAGTGGACTGGTGTGGGTCGCACCTTGGGTGTTAGTGGACTGGTGTGGGTCGCACCCTGGGTGTTAGTGGACTGGTGTGGGTCGCACCTTGGGTGTTAGTAGACTGGTGTGGGTCGCATCCTGGGTGTTAGTCGACTGTTGTGGGTCGCATCCTGGGTGTTAGTGGACTGGTGTGGGTCGCACCCTGGGTGTTAGTGGACTGGTGTGGGTCGCATTCTGGGCGTTAGCCGACTGTTGTGGGTTGCATCCTGGGTGTTAGTGAACTGCTGCGGATCGCATCCTTGGGGAGGGGGAGTAGTATACGTCAGATAAGGCTGGACTTTGAATGCGTTGAGGTAGGATAACATCTCTTAGCCTGTAAAAGGTCATAAGAGACCCGCACATGCTAATACTAGCACGAATCTTGACCTAGTTACCGTGCATCAGCAATGAGAATTTGAAGGCGATCCGAAAGAAAGCTTTCTCATACTAAGAACAAAAAATATGAGAACCTTTGGCGGATTAAGAACAGCAGCAGCAGGCACCCACTGAAAGGTATCCCATACACGACACCTAGCTACAAGTGCCATCGGTAGCTACACAATCCCAGACAGGTATCCCTGTGCTATACAAGCTCAGGACACCACCCACCATTTTCTATCTTACTGCCGGGCACTCATAAAACTCCAGTGAAGGAAAATATAAAAATTCGTAGGCATGTGTGTGAGAGCACACATGTTGGAACATACAAATGAACATGTGTTTACAAATATATAGATAAATGTGCATATATTAACGTTTATTTGTATGTTGTTGCGCCCTCTGAAAGGGACACAATGTATATATTGTATATTTGATGTATATTATCTTTCATGTAATTTTATATTGCAGTTATTTTCATTAATAACTAAAATGAAAATATCTTGCTTTAAATTATTTAACTTAGCTACGTCATTAGGTAGGATGCAACATTTACACTTCACTGTGCTAGTTGTTGAAGAGTTGTGGTTGTTTTCTCAGTTTATCAGTCATAGCTCGACTGGTAGCGCACTCAGTTCACATCCTGTGCTGGAAATATTAGCATGTGTTTCCTACGCATCTCCCGTCCATGTTTGCTTATCAGTAAAATTAGTACCTGGGTGTTAGTGGACTGGTGTGGGTCGCATCCTGGGACAAAACTGACCTAACTTGCCCGAAATGCTCAGCATAACAAGCGGCTTTCTATACAGTAGTATGTCACTGATGTCAGCTATGGTCTGTATACCTTGTACACGTTGATAGAAAGATTTTTATTACTATTATAACAGTTAAAATAATAGAAGGCTTATAAGGCTGATATGTTACCTCACATATAACTCATATATGACTCAGGACGCTGAGTGTGGGAGTGAAGTTATAACTTGGTCAGGTCAGATAACAAGTAAAAATTATGAGTGCAATGTCATGCATGGGTCAAATTCCTCACAAATTGTATTAATTATAAATGAATCTAAGTTATATAACCCTAAACTAATATACTGAAATCAATACATTTGTTTATGAATATTAGTTTAGGGATTTATAAATTACATTTATAATTAATAGGTAGTAGGTTGGTAGACAGCAACCACCAGGGAAGTACTACCGTCCTGCCAGATGACTGTGAAACAGAAACCTGTAACTGTTTTGCATGATGGTAGGATTGCTGGTTTCTTTTTCTGTCTCATAAACACGCTAGATAACAGGGATATCTTGCTACTCCTACTTACACTTTGGTCACACTTCACAGACACGCACATGCATATATATATACATACATCTAGGTTTTTCTCCTTTTTCTAAATAGCTCTTGTTCTTCTTTATTTCTTCTATTGTCCATGGGGAAGTGGAAAAGAATCTTTCCTCCGTAAGCCATGCGTGTCGTATGAGGCGACTAAAATGCCGGGAGCAATGGGCTAGTAACCCCTTCTCCTGTAGACATTTACTAAAAAAGAGAAGAAGAAAAACTTTATAAAACTGGGATGCTTAAATGTGCGTGGATGTAGTGCGGATGACAAGAAACAGATGATTGCTGATGTTATGAATGAAAAGACGTTGGATGTCCTGGCCCTAAGCGAAACAAAGCTGAAGGGAGTAGGGGAGTTTCAGTGGGGGGAAATAAATGGGATTAAATCCGGAGTATCTGAGAGAGTTAGAGCAAAGGAAGGGGTAGCAGTAATGTTGAATGATCAGTTATGGAAGGAGAAAAGAGAATATGAATGTGTAAATTCAAGAATTATGTGGATTAAAGTAAAGGTTGGATGCGAGAAGTGGGTTATAATAAGCGTGTATGCACCTGGAGAAGAGAGGAATGCAGAGGAGAGAGATTTTGGGAGATGTTATGTGAATGTATAGGAGCCTTTGAACCAAGTGAGAGAGTGATTGTGGTAGGGGACATGAATGCTAAAGTAGGAGAAACTTTTAGAGAGGGTGTGGTAGGTAAGTTTGGGGTGCCAGGTGTAAATGATAATGGGAGCCCTTTGATTGAACTTTGTATAGAAAGGGGTATAGTTATAGGTAATACATATTTTAAGAAAAAGAGGATAAATAAGTATACAAGATATGATGTAGGGCGAAATGACAGTAGTTTGTTGGATTATGTATTGGTAGATAAAAGACTGTTGAGTAGACTTCAGGATGTACATGTTTATAGAGGGGCCACAGATATATCAGATCACTTTCTAGTTGTAGCTACACTGAGAGTAAAAGGTAGATGGGATACAAGGAGAATAGAAGCATCAGGGAAGAGAGAGGTGAAGGTTTATAAACTAAAAGAGGAGGCAGTTAGGGTAAGATATAAACAGCTATTGGAGGATAGATGGGCTAATGAGAGCATAGGCAATGGGGTCGAAGAGGTATGGGGTAGGTTTAAAAATGTAGTGTTAGAGTGTTCAGCAGAAGTTTGTGGTTACAGGAAAGTGGGTGCGGGAGGGAAGAGGAGCGATTGGTGGAATGATGATGTAAAGAGAGTAGTAAGGGAGAAAAAGTTAGCATATGAGAAGTTTTTACAAAGTAGAAGTGATGCAAGGAGGGAAGAGTATATGGAGAAAAAGAGAGAGGTTAAGAGAGTGGTGAAGCAATGTAAAAAGAGAGCAAATGAGAGAGTGGGTGAGATGTTATCAGCAAATTTTGTTGAAAATAAGAAAAAGTTTTGGAGTGAGATTAACAAGTTAAGAAAGCCTAGAGAACAAATGGATTTGTCAGTTAAAAATAGGAGAGGAGAGTTATTAAATGGAGAGTTAGAGGTATTGGGAAGATGGAGGGAATATTTTGAGGAATTGTTAAATGTTGATGAAGATAGGGAAGCTGTGATTTCGTGTATAGGACAAGGAGGAATAACATCTTGTAGGAGTGAGGAAGAGCCAGTTGTGAGTGTGGGGGAAGTTCGTGAGGCAGTAGGTAAAATGAAAGGGGGTAAGGCAGCCGGGATTGATGGGATAAAGATAGAAATGTTAAAAGCTGGTGGGGATATAGTTTTGGAGTGGTTGGTGCAATTATTTAATAAATGTATGGAAGAGGGTAAGGTACCTAGGGATTGGCAGAGAGCATGCATAGTTCCTTTGTATAAAGGCAAAGGGGCTAAAAGAGAGTGCAAAAATTATAGGGGGATAAGTCTGCTGAGTATACCTGGTAAAGTGTATGGTAGAGTTATTATTGAAAGAATTAAGAGTAAGACGGAGAATAGGATAGCAGATGAACAAGGAGGCTTTAGGAAAGGTAGGGGGTGTGTGGACCAGGTGTTTACAGTGAAACATATAGGTGAACAGTATTTAGATAAGGCTAAAGAGGTCTTTGTGGCATTTATGGATTTGGAAAAGGCGTATGACAGGGTGGATAGGGGGCCAATGCGGCAGATGTTGCAAGTGTATGGTGTAGGAGGTAGGCTGCTGAAAGCAGTAAAGAGTTTTTACGAGGATAGTGAGGCTCAAGTTAGAGTATGTAGGAAAGAGGGAAATTATTTCCCAGTAAAAGTAGGCCTTACACAAGGATGTGTGATGTCACCGTGGTTGTTTAATATATTTATAGATGGGGTTGTAAGAGAAGTAAATGCGAGGGTCTTGGCAAGAGGCGTGGAGTTAAAAGATAAAGAATCACACACAAAGTGGGAGTTGTCACAGCTGCTCTTTGCTGATGACACTGTGCTCTTGGGAGATTCTGAAGAGAAGTTGCAGAGATTGGTGGATGAATTTGGTAGGGTGTGCAAAAGAAGAAAATTAAAGGTGAATACAGGAAAGAGTAAGGTTATGAGGATAACAAAAAGATTAGGTGATGAAAGATTGAATATCAGATTGGAGGGAGAGAGTATGGAGGAGGTGAACGTATTCAGATATTTGGGAGTGGACGTGTCAGCGGATGGGTCTATGAAAGATGAGGTGAATCATAGAATTGATGAGGGGAAAAGAGTGAGTGGTGCACTTAGGAGTCTGTGGAGACAAAGAACTTTGTCCTTGGAGGCAAAGAGGGGAATGTATGAGAGTATAGTTTTACCAACGCTCTTATATGGGTGTGAAGCATGGGTGATGAATGTTGCAGCGAGAAGAAGGCTGGAGGCAGTGGAGATGTCATGTCTGAGGGCAATGTGTGGTGTGAATATAATGCAGAGAATTCGTAGTTTGGAAGTTAGGAGGAGGTGCGGGATTACCAAAACTGTTGTCCAGAGGGCTGAGGAAGGGTTGTTGAGGTGGTTCGGACATGTAGAGAGAATGGAGCGAAACAGAATGACTTCAAGAGTGTATCAGTCTGTAGTGGAAGGAAGGCGGGGTAGGGGTCGGCCTAGGAAAGGTTGGAGGGAGGGGGTAAAGGAGGTTTTGTGTGCGAGGGGCTTGGACTTCCAGCAGGCATGCGTGAGCGTGTTTGATAGGAGTAAATGGAGACAAATGGTTTTTAATATTTGATGTGCTGTTGGAGTGTGAGCAAAGTAACATTTATGAAGGGGTTCAGGGAAACCGGCAGGCCGGACTTGAGTCCTGGAGATGGGAAGTACAGTGTCTGCACTCTGAAGGAGGGGTGTTAATGTTGCAGTTTAAAAACTGTAGTGTAAAGCACCCTTCTGGCAAGACAGTGATGGAGTGAATGATGGTGAAAGTTTTTCTTTTTCGGGCCACCCTGCCTTGGTGGGCCACCCTGCCTTGGTGGGCCACCCTGCCTTGGTGGGCCACCCTGCCTTGGTGGGCCACCCTGCCTTGGTGGGAATCGGCCAGTGTGATAATAAAAAAAAATTAGCAGAATTCGTGAGGAACTCAAGATACGAGTCACATGTCAATAAATTTCACTTGATATGTGACCGAGGAAGATGTTAAAAATGTGTACGCATTTATGTATGTATTTACTTTTGTAAACACACACACACACACACACACACACACACACATATATACATATATATATATATATATATATATATATATATATATATATGTGTGTGTGTGTGTGTGTGTGTGTGTGTGTGTGTGTATGTGTGTGTGTGTATGTGTGTGTGTGTGTGTGAGTATAAGTTTATGTGTAAAATCGCAGGTTGTAATATAAAGTGTAATAAGACACACAGTGACACCTGGTGGACGAGTCCGATGACACCTGGTGGACGAGTCCCGTGATACCTGGTGGACGAGTCCCGTGATACCTGGTGGACGAGTCCCGTCAAACCTAGTGGACGAGTCCCGTGACACCTGGTGGACGAGTCCCGTGATACCTAGTGGACGAACCCGTGTAGTCGCATCTAACACAAAATAAGAGTACATTTTTCACTGTGTTGATTATCCAGTTTATACAACGGGAACCAACAGACTGATCTTACTGAAACAGATGAAGTTAGTCTAGGAAGGTAAGACTCGGTTAGCCAGACCAATGTTAAACAACGATAAATATATTATTTTAAGTTGAGCTAATATTTATAATTATTAATGATTTCAGATAAAAAATTAATATCTCTTGTATGACGAAAGGGAATTTCGCAAAAATTTACATGCAGTAAGTTAAAAAAAAGTTAAGAGTCTCTTTAAATTAAGTGTCTGAGTGCTGAAGAAGTAAGTGGAACGCTTCAAATACATATTTACAAAATTAGTGAATTAGAGGCTATGAAGTCCACTTCAATCACTCTTCCACTCTGTACGATACACTAATTTTGAAAGTTTGAGGATCATATAAGGTATTTTCAAGGAATCGCTCGGAATCAAATGATTCCCTGTAAGCTGTGACGCAGCTTGTATGCCCCTCGTGCTATGGGAAAGCTTTACATTCAACCAGTAAGCTGTGACGTGCAGCTTGTATGCCCCTCGTGCTATGGGAAAGCTTTACATTCAACCAGTAAGCTGTGACGTGCAGCTTGTATGCCCCTCGTGCTATGGGAAAGCTTTACATTCAACCAGTAAGCTGTGACGTGCAGCTTGTATGCCCCTCGTGCTGTGGGTACGCTTTACATTCAACCAGTAAGCTGTGACGTGCAGCTTGTATGCCCCTCGTGCTATGGGAAAGCTTTACATTCAACCAGTAAGCTGTGACGTGCAGCTTGTATGCCCCTCGTGCTATGGGAAAGCTTTACATTCAACCAGTAAGCTGTGACGTGCAGCTTGTATGCCCCTCGTGCTGTGGGTACGCTTTACATTCAACCAGTAAGCTGTGACGTGCAGCTTGTATGCCCCTCGTGCTATGGGAAAGCTTTACATTCAACCAGTAAGCTGTGACGTGCAGCTTGCATGCCCCTCGTGCTGTGGGTACGCTTTACATTCAACCAGTAAGCTGTGACGTGCAGCTTGTATGCCCCTCGTGCTGTGGGAAAGCTTTACATTCAACCAGTAAGCTGTGACGTGCAGCTTGTATGCCCCTCGTGCTGTGGGAAAGCTTTACATTCAACCAGTAAGCTGTGACGTGCAGCTTGCATGCCCCTCGTGCTGTGGGTACGCTTTACATTCAACCAGTAAGCTGTGACGTGCAGCTTGTATGCCCCTCGTGCTGTGGGAAAGCTTTACATTCAACCAGTAAGCTGTGACGTGCAGCTTGTATGCCCCTCGTGCTGTGGGTAAGCTTTACATTCAACCAGTAAGCTGTGACGTGCAGCTTGTATGCCCCTCGTGCTGTGGGAAAGCTTTACATTCAACCAGTAAGCTGTGACGTGCAGCTTGTATGCCCCTCGTGCTGTGGGTACGCTTTACATTCAACCAGTAAGCTGTGACGTGCAGCTTGTATGCCCCTCGTGCTGTGGGTAAGCTTTACATTCAACCAGTAAGCTGTGACGTGCAGCTTGTATGCCCCTCGTGCTGTGGGAAAGCTTTACATTCAACCAGTAAGCTGTGACGTGCAGCTTGTATGCCCCTCGTGCTGTGGGTACGCTTTACATTCAACCAGTAAGCTATGACGTGCAGCTTGTATGCCCCTCGTGCTGTGGGTAAGCTTTACATTCAACCAGTAAGCTGTGACGTGCAGCTTGTATGCCCCTCGTGCTGTGGGAAAGCTTTACATTCAACCAGTAAGCTGTGACGTGCAGCTTGTATGCCCCTCGTGCTGTGGGTACGCTTTACATTCAACCAGCCAAATGAAATCTGCATATAATGACTGCGGGAGATCATTACCATTCTGGAACAATGTGAGGCATTATGTGGGGTAATCTGACTACAGTTTCTTCTTCCTGATTCACTGACTTTCCAGGGATTATATCATTTTCCAGCAGTAATGTTTGTATATATTCTGATAGATGTAGCTTCGTCCTCAATTATCCTCACTATGTCCCATCTTGGCCTCGCTCTCTACAACAGTGCTGGAACTGACTCCCGGCCTCGCTCTCTACAACAGTCCTGGAACTGACTCCCGGCCTCGCTCTCTACAACAGTGCTGGAACTGACTCCCGGCCTCGCTCTCTACAACAGTGCTGGAACTGACTCCCGGCCTCGCTCTCTACAACAGTGCTGGAACTGACTCCCGGCCTCGCTCTCTACAACAGTGCTGGAACTGACTCCCGGCCTCGCTCTCTACAACAGTCCTGGAACTGACTCCCGGCCTCGCTCTCTACAACAGTGCTGGAACTGACTCCCGGCCTCGCTCTCTACACCAATCCTGGAACTGACTCCCGGCGTCGCTCTCTACAACAGTGCTGGAACTGACTCCCGGCTTCGCTCTCAACAACAGTGCTGGAACTGACTCCCGGCCTCGCTCTCTACAACAGTGCTGGAACTGACTCCCGGCCTCGCTCTCTACAATAGTCCTACAGTGCTGGAACTGACTCCCGGCCTCGCTCTCTACAACAGTGCTGGAACTGACTCCCGGCCTCGCTCTCTACAACAGTCCTGGAACTGACTCCCGGCCTCGCTCTCTACAACAGTGCTGGAACTGACTCCCGGCCTCGCTCTCTACAACAGTCCTGGAACTGACTCCCGGCCTCGCTCTCTACAACAGTGCTGGAACTGACTCCCGGCCTCGCTCTCTACACCAGTGGTGGAACTGACTCCCGGCCTCGCTCTCTACAACAGTGCTGGAACTGACTCCCGGCCTCGCTCTCTACAACAGTCCTGGAACTGACTCCCGGCCTCGCTCTCTACAACAGTGCTGGAACTGACTCCCGGCCTTGCTCTCTACAATAATCCTGGAACTGACTCCCGGCGTCGCTCTCTACAACAGTGCTGGAACTGACTCCCGGCTTCGCTCTCAACAACAGTGCTGGAACTGACTCCCGGCCTCGCTCTCTACAACAGTGCTGGAACTGACTCCCGGCCTCGCTCTCTACAATAGTCCTAGAACTGACTCCCGGCCTCGCTCTCTACAACAGTGCTGGAACTGACTCCCGGCCTCGCTCTCTACAACAGTGCTGGAACTGACTCCCGGCCTCGCTCTCTACAACAGTGCTGGAACTGACTCCCGGCCTTGCTCTCTACAATAATCCTGGAACTGACTCCCGGCGTCGCTCTCTACAACAGTGCTGGAACTGACTCCCGGCTTCGCTCTCAACAACAGTGCTGGAACTGACTCCCGGCCTCGCTCTCTACAACAGTGCTGGAACTGACTCCCGGCCTCGCTCTCTACAATAGTCCTAGAACTGACTCCCGGCCTCGCTCTCTACAACAGTGCTGGAACTGACTCCCGGCCTCGCTCTCTACAACAGTGCTGGAACTGACTCCCGGCCTCGCTCTCTACAACAGTGCTGGAACTGACTCCCGGCCACGCTCTCTACAACAGTGCTGGAACTGACTCCCGGCCTCGCTCTCTACAACAGTCCTGGAACTGACTCCCGGCCTCGCTCTCTACAACAGTGCTGGAACTGACTCCCGGCCTCGCTCTCTACACCAGTGGTGGAACTGACTCCCGGCCTCGCTCTCTACAACAGTGCTGGAACTGACTCCCGGCCTCGCTCTCTACAACAGTCCTGGAACTGACTCCCGGCCTCGCTCTCTACAACAATCCTGGAACTGACTCCCGGCCTCGCTCTCTACAACAGTGCTGGAACTGACTCCCGGCCTCGCTCTCTACAATAATCCTGGAACTGACTCCCGGCCTCGCTCTCTACAATAATCCTGGAACTGACTCCCGGCCTCGCTCTCTACACCAGTGGTGGAACTGACTCCCGGCCTCGCTCTCTACAACAGTGCTGGAACTGACTCCCGGCCTCGCTCTCTACAACAGTCCTGGAACTGACTCCCGGCCTCGCTCTCTACAACAATCCTGGAACTGACTCCCGACCTCGCTCTCTACAACAGTGCTGGAACTGACTCCCGGCCTCGCTCTCTACAATAATCCTGGAACTGACTCCCGGCCTCGCTCTCTACAATAATCCTGGAACTGACTCCCGGCCTCGCTCTCTACAACAGTGCTGGAACTGACTCCCGGCCTCGCTCTCAACAACAGTGCTGGAACTGACTCCCGGCCTCGCTCTCTACAACAGTGCTGGAACTGACTCCCGGCCTCGCTCTCTACAATAGTCCTAGAACTGACTCCCGGCCTCGCTCTCTACAACAGTGCTGGAACTGACTCCCGGCCTCGCTCTCTACAACAGTGCTGGAACTGACTCCCGGCCTCGATCTCTACAATAGTCCTGGAACTGACTCCCGGCCTCGCTCTCTACAACAGTGCTGGAACTGACTCCCGGCCTCGCTCTCTACAACAGTCCTGGAACTGACTCCCGCCCTCGCTCTCTACAACAGTGCTGGAACTGACTCCCGGCCTCGCTCTCTACACCAGTGGTGGAACTGACTCCCGGCCTCGCTCTCTACAACAGTGCTGGAACTGACTCCCGGCCTCGCTCTCTACAACAGTCCTGGAACTGACTCCCGGCCTCGCTCTCTACAACAATCCTGGAACTGACTCCCGGCCTCGCTCTCTACAACAGTGCTGGAACTGACTCCCGGCCTCGCTCTCTACAATAATCCTGGAACTGACTCCCGGCCTCGCTCTCTACAATAATCCTGGAACTGACTCCCGGCCTCGCTCTCTACAACAGTGCTAGAACTGACTCCCGGCCTCGCTCTCAACAACAGTGCTGGAACTGACTCCCGGCCTCGCTCTCTACAACAGTGCTGGAACTGACTCCCGGCCTCGCTCTCTACAATAGTCCTAGAACTGACTCCCGGCCTCGCTCTCTACAACAGTGCTGGAACTGACTCCCGGCCTCGCTCTCTAAAATAGTCCTGGAACTGACTCCCGGCCTCGCTCTCTACAACAGTGCTGGAACTGACTCCCGGCCTCGCTCTCTAAAATAGTCCTGGAACTGACTCCCGGCCTCGCTCTCTACAACAGTGCTGGAACTGACTCCCGGCCTCGATCTCTACAATAGTCCTGGAACTGACTCCCGGCCTCGCTCTCTACAACAGTGCTGGAACTGACTCCCGGCCTCGCTCTCTACACCAGTGGTGGAACTGACTCCCGGCCTCGCTCTCTACAACAGTGCTGGAACTGACTCCCGGCCTCGCTCTCTACAACAGTCCTGGAACTGACTCCCGGCCTCGCTCTCTACAACAGTGCTGGAACTGACTCCCGGCCTCGCTCTCTACAACAGTCCTGGAACTGACTCCCGGCCTCTCTCTCTACAATAGTCCTGGAACTGACTCCCGGCCTCGCTCTCTACAACAGTCCTGGAACTGACTCCCGGCCTCGCTCTCTACAACAGTGCTGGAACTGACTCCCGGCCTCGATCTCTACAATAGTCCTGGAACTGACTCCCGGCCTCGCTCTCTACAACAGTGCTGGAACTGACTCCCGGCCACGCTCTCTACAACAGTGCTGGAACTGACTCCCGGCCTCGCTCTCTACAATAGTCCTGGAACTGACTCCCGGCCTCGCTCTCTACAACAGTGCTGGAACTGACTCCCGGCCTCGCTCTCTACACCAGTCCAGGAACTGGCTCCCGGCCTCGCTCTCTACAACAGTCCTGGAACTGACTCCCGGCCTCGCTCTGTAAACCAGTCCTGGAACTGACTCCCGGCCTCGCTCTGTACAACAGCCCTGGAACTGACTCCCGGCCTCTCTCTCTAAACCAGTGCTGGAACTGACTCCCGGCCTGGCTCTCTACAACAGTGCTGGAACTGACTCCCGGCCTCGCTCTCTACAACAGTCCTGGAACTGACTCCCAGCCTCGCTCTCTACAACAGTCCTGGAACTGACTCCCGGCCTTGCTCTCTACAACAGTCCTGGAACTGACTCCCAGCCTCGCTCTCTACAACAGTCCTGGAACTGACTCCCGGCCTCGTTCTCTACAACAGTTCTAGAACTGACTCCGACATCGCTCTTTAAAACCAGTGCTGGAACTGACTCCCGGCCTCGCTCTATACAACACTCCTGGAACTGACTCCCGGCCTCGCTCTCTAAAACAGTCCTGGAACTGACTCCCGGCCTCGCTCTCTAAACCAGTGCTGGAACTGACTCCCGGCCTCGCTCTCTACAACAGTTCTGGAACTGACTCCCGGCCTCGCTCTCAACAACAGTGCTGGAACTGACTCCCGGCCGCGCTCTCTACAACAGTGCTGGAACTGACTCCCGGCCTCGCTCTCTACAATAGTCCTTGAACTGACTCCCGGCCTCGCTCTCTACAACAGTGCTGGAACTGACTCCCGGCTTCGCTCTCTACAATAGTCCTGGTACTGACTCCCGGCCTTGCTCTCTACAACAGTCCTGGAACTGACTCCCGGCCTCGCTCTCTACAATAGTCCTGGAACTGACTCCCGGCCTCGCTCTCTACAACAGTGCTGGAACTGACTCCCGGCCTCGATCTCTACAATAGTCCTGGAACTGACTCCCGGCCTCGCTCTCTACAACAGTGCTGGAACTGACTCCCGGCCTCGCTCTCTACAACAGTGCTGGAACTGACTCCCGGCCTCGCTCTCTACAACAGTCCTGGAACTGACTCCCGGCCTCGCTCTCTACAACAGTGCTGGAACTGACTCCCGGCCTCGCTCTCAACAACAGTGCTGGAACTGACTCCCGGCCTCGCTCTCTACACCAGTCCTAGAACTGGCTCACGGCCTCGCTCTGTAAACCAGTCCTGGAACTGACTCCCGGCCTCGCTCTCTACAAAGGTCCTGGAACTGACTCCCGGCCTCGCTCTCTAAACCAGTGCTGGAACTGACTCCCGGCCTCGCTCTCTACAACAGTGCTGGAACTGACTCCCGGCCTCGCTCTCTACAACAGTCCTGGAACTGACTCCCAGCCTCGCTCTCTACAACAGTCCTGGAACTGACTCCCGGCCTCGCTCTCTACAACAGTCCAGGAACTGACTCCCGGCCTCGCTCTCTACAACAGTTCTAGAACTGACTCCCGGCATCGCTCTTTAAAACCAGTGCTGGAACTGACTCCCGGCCTCGCTCTCTACAACAGTCCTGGAACTGACTCCCGGCCTCGCTCTATACAACAGTCCTGGAACTGACTCCCGGCCTCGCTCTCTAAACCAGTGCTGGAACTGACTCCCGGCCTCTCTCTCAACAACAGTCCTGGAACTGACTCCCTGCCTCGCTCTCTACAACAGTCCTGGAACTGACTCCCGGCCTCGCTCTCTACAACAGTCCTGGAACTGACTTCCGGCCTCGCTCTCTACACCAGTGCGGGAACTGACTCCCGACATCGCTCTCTACAACAGTCCTGGAACTGACTCCCGGCCTCGCTCTGTAACAACAGTGCTGGAACTGACTCCCGGCCTCGCTCTCTACAACAGTTCTGGAACTGACTCCCGGCCTCGCTCTCTACAACACTCCTGGAACTGACTCCCGGCCTCGCTCTCTACACCAGTGCTGGAACTGACTCCCGGCCTCGCTCTCTACAACAGTCCTGGAACTGACTCCCGGCCTCGCTCTCTACAACAGTCCTGGAACTGACTCCCGGCCTCGCTCTCTACAACAGTCCTGGAACTGACTCCCGGCCTCGCTCTCTACAACAGTGCTGGAACTGACTCCCGGCCTCGCTCTCTACAATAGTCCTGGAACTGACTCCCGGCCTCGCTCTCTACAACAGTGCTGGAACTGACTCCCGGCCTCGCTCTCTACAACAGTGCTGGAACTGACTCCCGGCCTCGCTCTCTACACCAGTCCTAGAACTGGCTCCCGGCCTCGCTCTGTAAACCAGTCCTGGAACTGACTCCCGGCCTCGCTCTCTACAACAGTCCTGGAACTGACTCCCGGCCTCGCTCTCTAAACCAGTGCTGGAACTGACTCCCGGCCTCGCTCTCTACAACAGTGCTGGAACTGACTCCCGGCCTCGCTCTCTACAACAGTCCTGGAACTGACTCCCAGCCTCGCTCTCTACAACAGTCCTGGAACTGACTCCCGGCCTCGCTCTCTACAACAGTCCAGGAACTGACTCCCGGCCTCGCTCTCTACAACAGTTCTAGAACTGACTCCCGGCATCGCTCTTTAAAACCAGTGCTGGAACTGACTCCCGGCCTCGCTCTCTACAACAGTCCTGGAACTGACTCCCGGCCTCGCTCTATACAACAGTCCTGGAACTGACTCCCGGCCTCGCTCTCTAAACCAGTGCTGGAACTGACTCCCGGCCTCGCTCTCAACAACAGTCCTGGAACTGACTCCCTGCCTCGCTCTCTACAACAGTCCTGGAACTGACTCCCGGCCTCGCTCTCTACAACAGTCCTGGAACTGACTCCCGGCCTCGCTCTCTACACCAGTGCGGGAACTGACTCCCGACATCGCTCTCTACAACAGTCCTGGAACTGACTCCCGGCCTCGCTCTGTAAACCAGTCCTGGAACTGACTCCCGGCCTCGCTCTCTATAACAGTCCTGGAACTGACTCCCGGCCTCGCTCTCTAAACCAGTGCTGGAACTGACTCCCGGCCTCGCTCTCTACAACAGTGCTGGAACTGACTCCCGGCCTCGCTCTCTACAACAGTCCTGGAAATGACTCCCAGTCTCGCTCTCTACAACAGTCCTGGAACTGACTCCCGGCCTCGCTCTCTACAACAGTCCAGGAACTGACTCCCGGCCTCGCTCTCTAAACCAGTGCTGGAACTGACTCCCGGCCTCGCTCTCTACAACAGTGCTGGAACTGACTCCCGGCCTCGCTCTATACAACAGTCCTGGAACTGACTCCCGGCCTCGCTCTCTAAAACAGTCCTGGAACTGACTCCCGGCCTTGTTCTCTAAACCAGCGCTGGAACTGACTCCCGGCCTCGCTCTCTACAACAGTCCTGGAACTGACTCCCTGCCTCGCTCTCTACAACAGTCCTGGAACTGACTCCCGGCCTCGCTCTCTACAACAGTCCTGGAACTGACTCCCGGCCTCGCTCCCTACACCAGTGCGGGAACTGACTCCCGACATCGCTCTCTACACCAGTCCAGGAACAGACTCCCGGCCTCGCTCTCTACAATAGTGCTGGAACTGACTCCCGACATCGCTCTCTACAACAGTCCAGGAACTGACTCCCGGCCTCGCTCTCTACAACAGTGCTGGAACTGACTCCCGGCCTCGCTCTCTACATCAGTGCTAGAACTGACTCCCGGCCTCGCTCTCTACACCAGTGCTGGAACTGACTCCCGGCCTCGCTCTCTACAACAGTCCTGGAACTGACTCCCGGCCTCGCTCTCTACACCAGTGCTGGAACTGACTCCCGGCATCGCTCTCTACAACAATGCTGTAACTGACTCTCAGCCTCGCTCTCTACAACAGTCCTGGAACTGACTCCCGGCCTCGCTCTCTAAACAAGTGCTGGAACTGACTCCTGCCTTCGCTCTCTACAAATGTCCTGGAACTGACTCCCGGCCTCGCTCTCTACACCAGTGGTGGAACTGACTCCCGGCCTCGCTCTCTACAACAGTCCTGGAACTGACTCCCGGCCTCGCTCTCTACACCAGTGCTGGAACTGACTCCCGACCTCGCTCTCTACAACAGTCCTAGAACTGACTCCCGGCATCGCTCTTTAAAACCAGTGCTGGAACTGACTCCTGGCCTCGCTCTCTACACCAGTCCTGGAACTGACTCCCGGCCTCGCTCTCTACAACAGTCCTGGACCTGACTCCCGGCCTCGCTCTCTACAACAGTCCTGGAACTGACTCCCGGCCTAGCTTTCTAGAACAGTCCTGGAACTGGCTCCCGGCCTCGCTCTCTACACCAGTGCTGGAACTGACTCCCGACATCGCTCTCTACACCAGTCCAGGAACTGACTCCAGGCCTCGCTCTCTACAACAGTGCTGGAACTGACTCCCGACATCGCTCTCTACAACATTCCAGGAACTGACTCCCGGCCTCGCTCTCTACAACAGTGCTGGAACTGACTCCCGGCCTCGCTCTCTACAACAGTGCTGGAACTGACTCCCGGCCTCGCTCTCTACAACAGTCCTGGAAATGACTCCCAGTCTCGCTCTCTACAACAGTCCTGGAACTGACTCCCGGCCTCGCTCTCTACAACAGTCCAGGAACTGACTCCCGGCCTCGCTCTCTAAACCAGTGCTGGATCTGACTCCCGGCCTCGCTCTCTACAACAGTGCTGGAACTGACTCCCGGCCTCGCTCTTTACAACAGTCCTGGAACGGACTCCCGGCCTCGCTCTCTAAAACAGTCCTGGAACTGACTCCCGGCCTTGCTCTCTAAACCAGCGCTGGAACTGACTCCCGGCCTCGCTCTCTACAACAGTCCTGGAACTGACTCCCAGCCTCGCTCTCTACAACAGTCCTGGAACTGACTCCCGGCCTCGCTCTCTACAACAGTCCTGGAACTGACTCCCGGCCTCGCTCTCTACAACAGTGCTGGAACTGACTCCCGGCCTCGCTCTCTACAATAGTGCAGTGCTCCCGACATCGAACTGACTCCCGGCCTCGCTCTCTACAACAGTGCTGGAACTGACTCCCGGCGTCGCTCTCTACATCAGTGCTCGAACTGACTCCCGGCCTCGCTCTCTTCAACAGTCCTGGAACTGACTCCCGGCCTCGCTCTCTACAACAGTGCTGGAACTGACTCCCGGCCTCTCTCTCTACACAAGTCCTGGAACTGACTCCCGGCCTCGCTCTGTAAACCAGTCCTGGAACTGACTCCCGGCCTCGCTCTCTACAACAGTCCTGGAACTGACTCCCGGCCTCGCTCTCTAAACCAGTGCTGGAACTGACTCCCGGCCTCGCTCTCTACAACAGTGCTGGAACTGACTCCCGGCCTCGCTCTCTACAACAGTCCTGGAACTGACTCCCAGCCTCGCTCTCTACAACAGTCCTGGAACTGACTCCCGGCCTCGCTCTCTACAACAGTCCAGGAACTGACTCCCGGCCTCGCTCTCTACAACAGTTCTAGAACTGACTCCCGGCATCGCTCTTTAAAACCAGTGCTGGAACTGACTCCCGGCCTCGCTCTCTACAACAGTCCTGGAACTGACTCCCGGCCTCGCTCTATACAACAGTCCTGGAACTGACTCCCGGCCTCGCTCTCTAAACCAGTGCTGGAACTGACTCCCGGCCTCGCTCTCTACAACAGTCCTGGAACTGACTCCCTGCCTCGCTCTCTACAACAGTCCTGGAACTGACTCCCGGCCTCGCTCTCTACAACAGTCCTGGAACTGACTCCCGGCCTCGCTCTCTACACCAGTGCGGGAACTGACTCCCGACATCGCTCTCTACAACAGTCCTGGAACTGACTCCCGGCCTCGCTCTTAACAACAGTGCTGGAACTGACTCCCGGCCGCGCTCTCTACAACAGTGCTGGAACTGACTCCCGGCCTCGCTCTCTACAATAGTCCTTGAACTGACTCCCGGCCTCGCTCTCTACAACAGTGCTGGAACTGACTCCCGGCCTCGCTCTCTACAATAGTCCTGGTACTGACTCCCGGCCTTGCTCTCTACAACAGTCCTGGAACTGACTCCCGGCCTCGCTCTCTACAATAGTCCTGGAACTGACTCCCGGCCTCGCTCTCTACAACAGTGCTGGAACTGACTCCCGGCCTCGATCTCTACAATAGTCCTGGAACTGACTCCCGGCCTCGCTCTCTACAACAGTGCTGGAACTGACTCCCGGCCTCGCTCTCTACAACAGTGCTGGAACTGACTCCCGGCCTCGCTCTCTACACCAGTCCTAGAACTGGCTCCCGGCCTCGCTCTGTAAACCAGTCCTGGAACTGACTCCCGGCCTCGCTCTCTACAACAGTCCTGGAACTGACTCCCGGCCTCGCTCTCTAAACCAGTGCTGGAACTGACTCCCGGTCTCGCTCTCTACAACAGTGCTGGAACTGACTCCCGGCCTCGCTCTCTACAACAGTCCTGGAACTGACTCCCAGCCTCGCTCTCTACAACAGTCCTGGAACTGACTCCCGGCCTCGCTCTCTACAACAGTCCAGGAACTGACTCCCGGCCTCGCTCTCTACAACAGTTCTAGAATTGACTCCCGGCATCGCTCTTTAAAACCAGTGCTGGAACTGACTCCCGGCCTCGCTCTCTACAACAGTCCTGGAACTGACTCCCGGCCTCGCTCTATACAACAGTCCTGGAACTGACTCCCGGCCTCGCTCTCTAAACCAGTGCTGGAACTGACTCCCGGCCTCGCTCTCAACAACAGTCCTGGAACTGACTCCCTGCCTCGCTCTCTACATCAGTGCTAGAACTGACTCCCGGCCTCGCTCTCTACAACAGTCCTGGAACTGACTCCCGGCCTCGCTCTCTACACCAGTGCGGGAACTGACTCCCGACATCGCTCTCTACAACAGTCCTGGAACTGACTCCCGGCCTCGCTCTGTAAACCAGTCCTGGAACTGACTCCCGGCCTCGCTCTCTATAACAGTCCTGGAACTGACTCCCGGCCTCGCTCTCTAAACCAGTGCTGGAACTGACTCCCGGCCTCGCTCTCTACAACAGTGCTGGAACTGACTCCCGGCCTCGCTCTCTACAACAGTCCTGGAAATGACTCCCAGTCTCGCTCTCTACAACAGTCCTGGAACTGACTCCCGGCCTCGCTCTCTACAACAGTCCAGGAACTGACTCCCGGCCTCGCTCTCTAAACCAGTGCTGGAACTGACTCCCGGCCTCGCTCTCTACAACAGTGCTGGAACTGACTCCCGGCCTCGCTCTATACAACAGTCCTGGAACTGACTCCCGGCCTCGCTCTCTAAAACAGTCCTGGAACTGACTCCCGGCCTTGCTCTCTAAACCAGCGCTGGAACTGACTCCCGGCCTCGCTCTCTACAACAGTCCTGGAACTGACTCCCTGCCTCGCTCTCTACAACAGTCCTGGAACTGACTCCCGGCCTCGCTCTCTACAACAGTCCTGGAACTGACTCCCGGCCTCGCTCCCTACACCAGTGCGGGAACTGACTCCCGACATCGCTCTCTACACCAGTCCAGGAACTGACTCCCGGCCTCGCTCTCTACAACAGTGCTGGAACTGACTCCCGGCCTCGCTCTCTACATCAGTGCTAGAACTGACTCCCGGCCTCGCTCTCTACACCAGTGCTGGAACTGACTCCCGGCCTCGCTCTCTACAACAGTCCTGGAACTGACTCCCGGCCTCGCTCTCTACACCAGTGCTGGAACTGACTCCCGGCATCGCTCTCTACAACAATGCTGTAACTGACTCTCAGCCTCGCTCTCTACAACAGTCCTGGAACTGACTCCCGGCCTCGCTCTCTAAACAAGTGCTGGAACTGACTCCTGCCTTCGCTCTCTACAAATGTCCTGGAACTGACTCCCGGCCTCGCTCTCTACACCAGTGGTGGAACTGACTCCCGGCCTCGCTCTCTACAACAGTCCTGGAACTGACTCCCGGCCTCGCTCTCTACACCAGTGCTGGAACTGACTCCCGACCTCGCTCTCTACAACAGTCCTAGAACTGACTCCCGGCATCGCTCTTTAAAACCAGTGCTGGAACTGACTCCTGGCCTCGCTCTCTACACCAGTCCTGGAACTGACTCCCGGCCTCGCTCTCTACAACAGTCCTGGACCTGACTCCCGGCCTCGCTCTCTACAACAGTCCTGGAACTGACTCCCGGCCTAGCTTTCTAGAACAGTCCTGGAACTGGCTCCCGGCCTCGCTCTCTACACCAGTGCTGGAACTGACTCCCGACATCGCTCTCTACACCAGTCCAGGAACTGACTCCAGGCCTCGCTCTCTACAACAGTGCTGGAACTGACTCCCGACATCGCTCTCTACAACATTCCAGGAACTGACTCCCGGCCTCGCTCTCTACAACAGTGCTGGAACTGACTCCCGGCCTCGCTCTCTACAACAGTGCTGGAACTGACTCCCGGCCTCGCTCTCTACAACAGTCCTGGAAATGACTCCCAGTCTCGCTCTCTACAACAGTCCTGGAACTGACTCCCGGCCTCGCTCTCTACAACAGTCCAGGAACTGACTCCCGGCCTCGCTCTCTAAACCAGTGCTGGATCTGACTCCCGGCCTCGCTCTCTACAACAGTGCTGGAACTGACTCCCGGCCTCGCTCTTTACAACAGTCCTGGAACTGACTCCCGGCCTCGCTCTCTAAAACAGTCCTGGAACTGACTCCCGGCCTTGCTCTCTAAACCAGCGCTGGAACTGACTCCCGGCCTCGCTCTCTACAACAGTCCTGGAACTGACTCCCAGCCTCGCTCTCTACAACAGTCCTGGAACTGACTCCCGGCCTCGCTCTCTACAACAGTCCTGGAACTGACTCCCGGCCTCGCTCCCTACACCAGTGCGGGAACTGACTCGCGACATCGCTCTCTACACCAGTCCAGGAACAGACTCCCGGCCTCGCTCTCTGCAATAGTGCTGGAACTGACTCCCGACATCGCTCTCTACAACAGTCCAGGAACTGACTCCCGGCCTCGCTCTCTACAACAGTGCTGGAACTGACTCCCGGCTTCGCTCTCTACATCAGTGCTAGAACTGACTCCCGGCCTCGCTCTCTACACCAGTGCTGGAACTGACTCCCGGCCTCGCTCTCTACAACAGTCCTGGAACTGACTCCCGGCCTCGCTCTCTACACCAGTGCTGGAACTGACTCCCGGCATCGCTCTCTACAACAATGCTGTAACTGACTCTCAGCCTCGCTCTCTACAACAGTCCTGGAACTGACTCCCGGCCTCGCTCTCTAAACAAGTGCTGGAACTGACTCCTGTCTTCGCTCTCTACAAATGTCCTGGAACTGACTCCCGGCCTCGCTCTCTACACCAGTGGTGGAACTGACTCCCGGCCTCGCTCTCTACAACAGTCCTGGAACTGACTCCCGGCCTCGCTCTCTACACCAGTGCTGGAACTGACTCCCGACCTCGCTCTCTACAACAGTCCTAGAACTGACTCCCGGCATCGCTCTTTAAAACCAGTGCTGGAACTGACTCCTGGCCTCGCTCTCTACACCAGTCCTGGAACTGACTCCCGGCCTCGCTCTCTACAACAGTCCTGGAACTGACTCCCGGTCTCGCTCTCTACAACAGTCCTGGAACTGACTCCCGGCCTAGCTTTCTAGAACAGTCCTGGAACTGGCTCCCGGCCTCGCTCTCTACACCAGTGCTGGAACTGACTCCCGACATCGCTCTCTACACCAGTCCAGGAACTGACTCCAGGCCTCGCTCTCTACAACAGTGCTGGAACTGACTCCCGACATCGCTCTCTACAACATTCCAGGAACTGACTCCCGGCCTCGCTCTCTACAACAGTGCTGGAACTGACTCCCGGCCTCGCTCTCTACATCAGTGCTAGAACTGACTCCCGGCCTCGCTCTCTACAACAGTCCTGGAACTGACTCCCGGCCTCGCTCTCTACACCAGTGCTGGAGCTGACTCCCGGCATCGCTCTCTACAACAGTCCTGGAATTGACTCCCGGCCTCGCTCTCTACACCAGTGCTGGAACTGACTCCCGGCTTCGCTATCTACAACAGTTCTGGAACTGACTACCGGCCTCGCTCTCTAAACCAGTGCTGGAACTGCCTCCGGCCTCTCTCTCTACAACAGTCCTGGAACTGACTCCCGGCCTAGCTCTCTACAACAGTCCTGGAACTGACTCCCGGCCTCGCTTTCTACACCAGTGCTGGAACTGACTCCCGACATCGCTCTCTACAACAGTCCAGGAACTGACTCCCGGCCTCGCTCTCTACAACAGTGCTGGAACTGACTCCCGACATCGCTCTCTACAACAGTCCAGGAACTGACTCCCGGCCTCGCTCTCTACAACAGTGCTGGAACTGACTCCCGGCTTCGCTATCTACAACAGTACTGGAACTGACTACCGGCCTCGCTCTCTACAACAGTGCTGGAACTGACTGCCGGCCTCGCTGTCTACAACAGTGCTGGAACTGACTCCCGGCATCGCTCTCCACAACAGTCCTGGAACTGACTCCCGGCTCCGCTATCTACAACAGTACTGGAACTGACTCCCGGCTTCGCTATCTACAACAGTACTGGAACTGACTACCGGCCTCGCTCTCTACAACAGTGCTGGAACTGACTGCCGGCCTCGCTGTCTACAACAGTGCTGGAACTGACTCCCGGCAACGCTCTCTACAACAGTGCTGGAACTGACTCCCAGTCATGCTCTCTACAACAATGCTGGAACTGACTCCCAGCCTCGCTCTCTACAACAGTGCTGGAACTGACTCCCAGTCATGCTCTCTAGAACAATGCTGGAACTGACTCCCAACCTCGCTCTCTACAACAGTGCTGGAACTGACTCTCAGTCATGCTCTCTACAACAATGCTGGAACTGACTCCCAGCCTCGCTCTCTACAACAGTGCTGGAACTGACTCCCAGTCATGCTCTCTACAACAATGCTGGAACTGACTCCCAGCCTCGCTCTCTACAACAGTGCTGGAACTGACTCCCAGTCATGCTCTCTACAACAATGCTGGAACTGACTCCCAGCCTCGCTCTCTACAACAGTGCTGGAACTGACTCCCAGTCATGCTCTCTACAACAATGCTGGAACTGACTCCCAGCCTCGCTCTCTACAACAGTGCTGGAACTGACTCCCAGTCATGCTCTCTACAACAATGCTGGAACTGACTCCCAGCCTCGCTCTCTACAACAGTGCTGGAACTGTCTCCCAGTCATGCTCTCTACAACAATGCTGGAACTGACTCCCAGCCTCGCTCTCTACAACAGTGCTGGAACTGACTCCCAGTCATGCTCTCTACAACAATGCTGGAACTGACTTCCAGCCTCGCTCTCTACAACAGTGCTGGAACTGACTCCCAGTCATGCTCTCTACAACAATGCTGGAACTGACTCCCAGCCTCGCCTTCAACAATAGTGCTGGAAATGTCCCCCAGTGTGCGAAATATACTGGAATCTTATAAATTTTGTAATCACTTTTCAGAGAGCACTCACGGTACCCCAGTTCTCTGTATCTGTACCCAGAATGGTATCGTTCATCTGCTGAGGCACTTACCAATGTGGACCTTCATGTTACCCTAATTGTGTGGGATAAATATTTATAATTATTGATAGAGGAAGAGACGAGGACTGTATTTATTGGCACTTAGTTAAAATTTACTCAGGGAAGATTATTTACCCTAGTAACGTCGATTTAATTGTGAAAACCCGCACTCCAAAAAAATCTCAGCAACTCAAGGTAAGAAGATGATGAGTGCTGTGGAAGCTTTTACATCTCTATATTTTTTTTCACACAAATCAATTTTACAGAATAAGAATTGTTATCCTAACTCACGAAATCGTAATGATACGAATGCAAAGAAACCATACCACGGGTGGGGCTAGAACACGCGATCAGAGAGTCACAAAAGTAGCGGGAGATTCGTCTGTAAAAACTTGCATTTGTGGTCACAGTTATGCTAACCTTCCTATGGTGTAGAAGTATACCTAGTTGAATATATCTTATTGTAGCCAGCTGGTCCAGTGGCTAACCCGTCGGTCTGGAGTTTTGTGACTCTGATCGCGGGTTCTAAGCCCAGCCGGGATGCCACCCACAACAGACGACTAAGGCCCAGGTACCTATTTACTATGTGAACAGGGGCAGCAGGCGTAAGGAAACATGCCCAATGTTTCCACCCATGACTAAGCTACCTAGGAGCGAAGAGTAGGGGTAGATCATCTGAAACTGTACAGAAAAATCATTCATTTCCTGGTACCACAAGCACGGGGTTCTCCACAAGTTGAGTCGTCCCACTGGTGCGATGGTTCTTGACCTCAGGTAAGTATTCATGTACCGTGCTCAGGTGCCAAACTCTTATTTCTCTGGATTAATATGAAGTGTTGGGGGAGTCCTTTTGGTGGATCTGGAATAAGTATTACTTGACAAATAAGAATTTTTGGGTACACTCTCAGCTTAGTGATGCACCGCATTTCCTGAAGAATTACACACATACGCAACATCTGGGTATCTTGTAGATGTTTGCCTTTCCATGGGCTTTATCAATACAAATTCAAGGAAATAATGGGAAGACAATACAATGATATACAAAGGATGAGGTAATCAGTCCCTCTGCCTTGAATTAGTTAAAGAGTTCTGGACTCATTTAGACTACAATACTCTACACTGACTACACGGCTCAGGGACTGATTACCTCATCTTTTGTATATAGTTCTACAGTCTTCCCATTACGTCTTTGAATTTGTATTATAGAGGTAATAGCTGGCGAAACGTCTACAATAAAAATACCCAGATGTTGCACCTGAGTTCAAAGCCTGTGGCATGCAAAGAATACGTAACCTTTATTCGGCGCATGTACACACCCTCATTTACAGGCTATCTCCTCCAACCAGCGAACCAGGTTGCTAAGAGTTGATGATGGGGCCCCGTCGTTCAACTAGTGACCAGGTTCTAGCCAATAAGAAGATGGTTTTGGCAATCCTTATGTGGGTACCACTCTCCTGTCTGCCCTTGTCATTCCCATTCTAGAGCTGGTTGAAGCACGGTCTGCTATCTTGTGGCTTCTATTTCTGCCTTGCTTACCGTGGAGTGCACTATACTTATCACTGTACATAGTGTACATATTGCTGTTCTAAATTGGTGAAGGATAATATAAGTCTAAACTTTTTCTGCTGTGTTTGTTTTGCTCCCATTACACCCGGGATAACAGGCCATTTGGAATCCTGGGTTGTAATATGGGAAGCCTGTCCGGGAGCTGGAGCTGGACTTAGAGAAACGGTTGAGCTTAGGGTGAAGCTCGTAGTAGGAACATTGTGCAGCTTGCTGTCTGGCACTGCATTAGCTTTGCCTACGCTTTACAAATTTTGCATGTCAGTTACTGTTATGGTCAGCCTTGCTATTGTGTGATCGTTCAACAGCTCGCTACTAGCTTGTTCGGTGTGCTCGCTTCGCTACGGTCAATCTTCTAGAACAGTGTAGCTGTCTGGCATTGCTTTACAAATTTTGCGTGTCAGTTGTTACTAGCCTGTTCGGTGTGGAGAATTTTGCAGTCGGCTTTGCTTGTATGCGTATTCTGCAATCGTACTGTGCATAGCTAAGCGTGTTCTGCAAATTAACGTGTTACGTTGGGGTATTCGTACTGTGCATAGCGAATAACTTATGCCACCTAGACGAGTCAGACGTCTGGTGTCGGCATATACTTTGCATAACCTACCTAAATTGTCCCTACAGCGTTGTTGGAAAATTGCTCGTTCCATTGGCATTAAATAAAAACGCACTCTCACAGCTGCCCAACTGCGTTCACTGATTGCTGACAAACTTATAGAAGAAGAGATGGCACATCAGACTCCTTCCTCTACGAGAGCTAGGGCAAAAACTACTATGTTCTCGCAGGAAGAAGATGATACACCTACGGAGCAAAATGGTCAGTATAGTGCAGCTGGGTTGTCTCAGGGTGAATCAGCGTCGTTGGCACTTGAGCTGGCAAAAATCAATCTTGAGCAAACTAGGGAACAGAGAGCATTCGCAAGGGAAGAATTTGATAGGGAAAGAGAAAGGAGGCAGTTTTCGCATTCTGTAAATGATTTTAGTTTACAAAAAGCAGTACAGCTTGTTCCCCGCTTCAATGAGGCCGAACCAGAACAATTTTTCGAAAGCTTCGAAAATCAGGCTCGAGCCTTGAGGTGGCCGGAACAGCATTGGGCATCGTTGGTTCATACAGCATTATTGGGTAAGGCACAGGAATTTACGTCAGTATTAAATGACGCTGAATTTTCTGATTAAAAAGTAGTGAAGACCACAGTGTTGGGAGCATATACATGTATCCCAGCCAAATATAGAAAGATTTTTAAGCTGGGCAGACGACATCTTGGTCAATCCCTAGTGGACTTTGTGAGACAGCAAACCAAAGCTTTTACCAGCTGGTATAAAACAAGTGGTGTCTCTACCTTTGAGGAGCTGGTACAGCTTATTCTGATTGATAACCTGCTGGAGTCTGTGGGACCAGAGGTTAGAGTCTTTCTGCAGGATCGTGACTTAACCACTGCATTGGAGGCAGCCAG
This sequence comes from Cherax quadricarinatus, assembly GCF_038502225.1. NCBI lineage: Eukaryota > Metazoa > Arthropoda > Malacostraca > Decapoda > Parastacidae > Cherax > Cherax quadricarinatus. The sequence goes on along the minus strand of NC_091364.1, from coordinate 20,654,118 downwards.
GTTGGCTGATACCTTCGAAACTAACCGCTCCTTGTCCGAGCGGTCCCGTCTCTCTTTTCAACAGCCTGGCATGAGCAGAGATCGTCAACCTTGGAGAATGAAGTGCCAGCCGGAGGGAGAACGTCTACGTCAGCCAACTATGTCACCTGGTGAGCCACGCTTCTCAACTTATGGTCCACCTGCGGAGAGGCAAACTACTCATGGTGCATCTCGACAACAGTATCCAGAGAGACACCAGCCAGAACGACACCATTTGCAACGTCAGCAGGGAGTAAAGGGCAAGCCTGTCGTCTGCTTCCTTTGTAACAAAGTAGGTCATATCCGTCCCAACTGCCCCCACAAACCCCAACCCATTGGGAAAATCTCTAATATCCCTAGTAACATGTCCCCGAGAGAAGTAGGAAAAGGTATGGCACCTTATTATTGCAAGAGTCCCATTTCCCTTCAGGAAAACTCAGAAACAACTGAAGTAAAGACCTTTAGAGATACTGGAGCATATTGCTCACTTGTAAGAGAAGGAATATTACCCCTTTCAGAGAACACTTCCTTGAATTCCTCTGTTTCATTGGAAGCATTTGGAGGAGCTATATATTCTGTCCCTTTGCATAAAATTTATGTACAGTGCAAATATTACACTGGGTACTTGACTGTAGGTGTCTCAAAAGGATTCCCCATGAAAGATGCCATGTTATTACTGGGTAATAACATTATTACTGTTAATGCATGTCCTGAACCTATAATGAGTAATTCTTCTCTGGTGTTGGCCATAACTCGGGCAACATCCCAAGGGTTGTCTGGAGAGAATGTTGACCTATCCTTGGACGACTCCGATCTCGGAATAGCCACGTTGTTTTATGAGGCACATCGGCCGGAGCCTCGTAAATCAAGTGAACAGACCCCGATCAAGCCTTCCTATTCCCAGGTTGCAGGATTGCCAGATGTCTCTGTTTCCATGCCCGAGGGACTGTCCTTCCGGGAGGAACAACGAAAGGACCCTTCTTTAAAATTCGCTTTTCAGGCAGCCATGGGTAAATCCTCTTTGGGTCATCCGGTCAAGTATGAAGTTAAAAACGATTATTTGATCTGCACTGAGACTGGTAAGGAGATAGAGGGCCGGCAATTGTCTGACAGGTTAGTGGTTCCAACAAAGTTTAGACCTCAAATATTAAATATAGCTCATAATACTTCATTAGGAGGTCACTTAAGAATTACAAAAACCTTGTATAGAATCACAAAAGAATTTTATTGGCCAAAATTAAAGAAAGATGTGAAGAATCATATTAGGCGTTGCCGAGAATGTCAGCAAGTAGGGAAACCTGGACATTCCATTAAACCTGCACCTCTCCAACCTATACCTGCTGATGGAGAACCTTTTGCAGATTTAATTATAGATTGTGTAGGTCCACTACCTAGGTCAAAGTCTGGAAATCAATATTTACGATTATGGATAAAGTAACCAGATATTCTGAAGCAATTCCCATGCGCAGTATTAATACTAAAGCTATTCTCAAAGCTTTAACAAAATTCATTTCTTGTTTTGGCATTCCTAAAACTATTCAAAGTGATCAAGGTACTAACTTTACTGCCAAAGCATTTAGGGAAGTATTAACTAGGTTAGGGATAATCCACAACTTATCCACTGCCTATCATCCTCAGTCCCAAGGCGCCTTGGAAAGATTCCATCAGACGTTAAAAACCATGACGAGAACTTTTTGCATGCACTTTCCTACAGACTGGGATAAATCACTACCTTTGTCGCTGTTCTCAGTACGAGAGACGGTGCAAGAGTCTACAGGGTATAGTCCGTTTGAGCTGATCTTTGGGCACAATGTACGAGGTCCTCTTCGGGTGCTCAAAGAAGGATGGATGGGAGAAGACGTTAGCTCAACACACTAGAACCCGTCTTCAAGGTTGCAGGTGGCACGTCAGTTAGCCAAGGCTAACCTAAAGACAGCTCAAAGTAAGATGAAACAGAGGTATGACAGAAGTGCACAATTCCGCTCCTTCCATCCAGGAGACAAGGTGTTTGTGCAGGAACCTATACCTGGCCACACCTTGAAAGCTAGATTTACGGGACCTATGCAGATTGTAAGTAGATTATCTGATGTAAATTATGTGGTAGCTCCCATTGATAAGACCTCAAAAACTAAAACTTACCACATTAATCAATTAAAATATTTCCATACACCAGATAAAGTCCCAGTAATGACTCTGTCCTCTACCTCTGAGGACAACTCTGATTCTTTGCACTCTATCTCTGAAATTAATATTAAACTTTCAAATTCTGTCCTCCTCAAGGATCCTAGCCCTTTAATGGAGAGATTATCTGAAACGCAAGCAACAAATTTAACTGAGCTTCTACAGTCATATCCAAATATTTTTTCGGATGTGCCGAAAAAATGTACGTTAGGTTATCATGATGTAGATGAGGGAAACTCTAAACCAATTAAACTCTCCCCCTACAGAGCTAATCCTGAAAAGCAAAGGCTACTTCAGCAGGAAGTAGAATTTTTGTTAAAGCATGGTTTAGTGGAGGAGTCATCTAGTCCATGGGCTTCACCGTGCATCCTTGTGAAGAAGGCTGATGGAGGGTTTCGTATGTGTACAGACTACCGTAAGGTGAATGAGGTCACAATTACAGATGCTTACCCTCTTCCTCGTCTGGATGACGTAATTGACTTTGTGGGTAAGGCTACTTTTGTGTCCAAGTTAGATCTCCTTAAAGGCTACTATCAGGTACCTTTGACAGATAAGGCGAAGGAAATCTCTGCCTTCGTAATTCCAGGAGGTCATTATCAATACACAGTTACACCCTTCGGAATGAAAAATTCCCCCTCTTCATTCCAGAAACTTATCCATCAGGCTATTAAAGGACTTGAAGGCACGGCAGCGTACCTAGATGATATTGTTGTGGTGTCTGATACTTGGGATCAACACCTACTTAGACTTAAGGCTCTTTTTGAGACCTTTAAGAGTTCCCATTTAACAGTTAATTTATCTAAATCTTCCTTTGGCCAGGCCACTGTCACTTTTCTAAGTCATTAAGTAGGTAGTGGTAAAGTTACACCTAAACTTGCTAAAGTTCTTGCTATTAAAGATTATCCAGTTCCTCATGATAGGAAATCTCTTCAACGTTTCCTAGGCATGATAGGATTTTACAGAAGATTCTGTAAGAATTTCTCAGATATTGTAGCCCCTCTTACCTCTCTTACCAGTCACAAAGTTCCCTTTAATTGGACCCCAGATTGTCAAACTGCTTTTGACAGAGCAAAAAGAATATTGTGTACTGCACCCATTCTCTTGTCTCCAGACTTCTCCAAACCTTTTTCATTACAGGTTGATGCTTGTGAGTCTGGGGTTGGGGCAGTACTATTACAAATCGGGAACAAGGAGTTGCAGCCTGTAGCATACTTTTCAGCCAAGTTCCAGCCACATCAGAGGGCTTACTCTACCATTGAAAAAGAAGCCCTCGTGCTGGTACTGGCTTTGGAGCATTTCAATGTTTATGTGGGCCAGACATCGCAGGTGGTCACAGTCTACAGTGATCACAATCCTCTAGTATATCTCCAAGCCATGAAGAACCACAACACAAGGCTCATGCGCTGGACGCTAAGACTGCAACCATACTCACTCAGAATTAAATATATTGCCGGCAAAGAAAATGTGTTGGCGGACTCTTTATCTAGAGTCTAATATTTTTATTTATTTAGGTTAGGGTGTTATATTATTTGTGGTAACCCCTTTTCACGCTCATTTTTTTATCCCCTGGTGTGGGTTTTTTTTTAGTGAGGGGATGCTGGCTACCGTCCGCCTGTATCTTGAACCTATGCTAGCCTGTCTGACTGCTGTCTCACTCTGAGTTTAGGGTTTGGCTTTTTGTCACGAGAAAAGCTGAGCTCTATCTAAGAGTTGGATGGTGGAGAGGAAAGGCGGTCCCATTATTTTGTGCCATGGTGGCACGGTTACCACTGGGAGGTGGCAGCCTACTCCTGAGCCTTCTCGGGGTGGGGGTGTGGCATGCAAAGAGTACGTAACCTTTATTCGGCGCATGTACACACCCTCATTTACAGGCTATCTCCCCCAACCAGCGAACCAGGTTGCTAAGAGTTGATGATGGGGCCCCGTCGTTCAACTAGTGACCAGGTTCTAGCCAATAAGAAGATGGTTTTGGCAATCGCAGAGGTTATGTGGGTACCGCTCTCCTGTCTGCCCTTGTCATTCCCATTCTAGAGCTGGTTGAAGCACGGTCTGCTATCTTGTGGCTTCTATTTCTGCCTTGCTTACCGTGGAGTGCACTATACTTATCACTGTACATAGTGTACACATTGCTGTTCTAAATTGGTGAAGGATAATATAAGTCTAAACTTTTTCTGCTGTGTTTGTTTTGCTCCCATTACACCCGGGATAACAGGCCATTTGGAATCCTGGGTTGTAATAAAGCCTCATCTTCTGGATACTGTATACCATTTACGAACACAGCTTTACGTCTTGGAAAGTGACTCTTGCATTACTACTAAGAATAAATATTACTATTGCAGCTGACAAGATTATAAATAATCTATTTTTCTAAGGTTTACACTGGAAGGCTTCGGTCAGAGTACCAGAAGCTCCAGTGGCAGGTCATCATATGACTAAGAAACACTTGTCCTGTTTCCTGACCAATTACCTCACTTAAAATACGAATAATTTACATCCATAAATATGCAACTAAATGACGCTTGATTTAATAATAATTTCCTTGTCAAATTTACATATAGCACGGCACAATTTTTATCAGACGAGAAGCACTAATAACTCGATAATAAGAAACAGTAACATAAAAATCTAACTAACTTCTCATATCGGCTGTGAGTAGTTATACACTGTAACACATTATATTAACTAATGCGTACGTACCTTATTGGAGTCTCCTATCTCGTTAAACAACAATTTTAAAAGGTCTATTATTGTAGCCAGCTGGTCCAGTGGCTAACGTGTCGGTCTGGAGTTTTGTGACTCTTATCGCGGGTTCTAACCCCACCCGTGGTATGGTTTGTTTGCAATCGTGTCATTACGATTTCGTGAGTCTAAGGTCTATTATTTAACTTGGATTGATTTAATGATGTATTTAAAAAGAAAAAATGCGAGTTTTTTATTCTCAGGTCACCTGTGTTGGTGGGAAACAGCCGGGTCGTCGAAAATAAATTATTGCAAATCTTAATACTATTTAATTTACAATAATTCAATATAACATTACTAAAACAAATATGAGAATTCATTGATTTAAAATAGTTAAAATGCATTCTGCACTGAAAACACTAATTATTCCCCCACCCAGCCTCGCCTTATACAATAATGTTAGGACTGACTCCTAGCCTCGCCTTATACAATAATGCTGGGACTGGCTCCTAGCCTCACCTTATACAATAATGCTAGGACTGACTCCTAGCCTCGCCTTATACAATAATGTTAGGACTGACTTCTAGCCTCGCCTTATACAATAATGCTAGGACTGACTCCTAGCCTCACCTTATACAATAATGCTAGGACTGACTTCTAGCCTCGCCTTATACAATAATGCTGGGACTGACTCCTAGCCTCGCCTTATACAATAATGCTGGGACTGACTCCTAGCCTCGCCTTATACAATAATGCTAGGACTCACTCCTAGCCTCGCCTTATACAATAATGCTAGGACTCACTCCTAGCCTCGCCTTATACAATAATGCTGGGACTCACTCCTAGCCTCGCCTTATACAATAATGCTGGGACTCACTCCTAGCCTCGCCTTATACAATAATGCTAGGACTGACTCCTAGCCTCGCCTTATACAATAATGCTAGGACTGACTCCTAGCCTCGCCTTATACAATAATGTTAGGACTGACTCCTAGCCTCACCTTATACAATAATGCTAGGACTGACTCCTAGCCTCGCCTTATACAATAATGCTAGGACTGACTCCTAGCCTCGCCTTATACAATAATGCTGGGACTGACTCCTAGCCTCGCCTTATACAATAATGCTAGGACTCACTCCTAGCCTCGCCTTATACAATAATGCTAGGACTCACTCCTAGCCTCGCCTTATACAATAATGCTGGGACTCACTCCTAGCCTCGCCTTATACAATAATGCTGGGACTCACTCCTAGCCTCGCCTTATACAATAATGCTAGGACTGACTCCTAGCCTCGCCTTATACAATAATGCTAGGACTGACTCCTAGCCTCGCCTTATACAATAATGCTGGGACTGACTCCTAGCCTCGCCTTATACAATAATGCTAGGACTCACTCCTAGCCTCGCCTTATACAATAATGCTAGGACTGACTCCTAGCCTCGCCTTATACAATAATGCTGGGACTCACTCCTAGCCTCGCCTTATACAATAATGCTGGGACTCACTCCTAGCCTCGCCTTATACAATAATGCTAGGACTGACTCCTAGCCTCGCCTTATACAATAATGCTAGGACTGACTCCTAGCCTCGCCTTATACAATAATGCTGGGACTGACTCCTAGCCTCGCCTTATACAATAATGCTGGGACTGACTCCTAGCCTCGCCTTATACAATAATGCTGGGACTGACTCCTAGCCTCGCCTTATACAATAATGCTAGGACTGACTCCTAGCCTCGCCTTATACAATAATGCTGAGACTGACTCCTAGCCTCGCCTTATACAATAATGCTGGGACTGACTCCTAGCCTCGCCTTATACAATAATGCTGGGACTCACTCCTAGCCTCGCCTTATACAATAATGCTGGGACTCACTCCTAGCCTCGCCTTATACAATAATGCTAGGACTGACTCCTAGCCTCGCCTTATACAATAATGCTGAGACTGACTCCTAGCCTCGCCTTATACAATAATGCTGGGACTGACTCCTAGCCTCGCCTTATACAATAATGCTAGTTCTGACTCCTAGCCTCGCCTTATACAATAATGCTAGGACTGACTCCTAGCCTCGCCTTATACAATAATGCTAGGACTGACTCCTAGCCTCGCCTTATACAATAATGCTGGGACTGACTCCTAGCCTCGCCTTATACAATAATGCTGGGACTGACTCCTAGCCTCGCCTTATACAATAATGCTAGGACTGACTCCTAGCCTCGCCTTATACAATAATGCTAGGATTGACTCCTAGCCTCGCCTTATACAATAATGATAGTTCTGACTCCTAGCCTCGCCTTATACAATAATGCTAGGATTGACTCCTAGCCTCGCCTTATACAATAATGCTGGGACTGACTCCTAGCCTCGCCTTATACAATAATGCTAGGACTGACTCCTAGCCTCGCCTTATACAATAATGCTGGGACTGACTCCTAGCCTCGCCTTATACAATAATGCTAGGACTGACTCCCAGCCTCGCCTTACAGCGTCGTCCTCTTAAATCTCTTTAGGCACCATACCACGGGTGGGGTTAGAACCCGCGATCAGAACGTCACAAAACTCCAGACCGCGGGTTCTAACCCCACCCGTGGAAAAAAAATCTCATCGTGTCTTTTAAGTTCCGTAAATCATTTACAGTGAGCTGGCGCACAGGAAGACAAATCAGATCTCAATATAAATTTTCTCCCCGCATCGTACAAGCTTTAACATGATCGAAAATATACATTTGACAACAGTTTTAAATAATGGTTTGATTCTGGCCCGAATCAGCTGGTTTTTCCCCACGATTGTAAACACAACCAAAATTTACATACATGAATTTGTACAGCATTATGATGTAGTGGCCTCTGGTTACATGTCACTTTTACCTCATAACACAAAATGCTCGGTATTTTAAGCCACAAACGTATAATGTATATATACTGAGACACTTACTGTCTGATTAATGATTCGCGAAAATGACCAAATGCTTTCTGGTGACGATTTTTTTTTCACAATATTCATGATTTCTCTCGACTCGCGGGGACAATATGCAAATTTTTCCACGGGAGAGTTTACTCATTATAGCAAGTTTATACGTAATAGATAACTGAATACAGTGTTTACCTGGAGACCTGGAGAGAGTTCCGGGGGTCAACGCCCCCGCGGCCCGGTCTGTGACCAGGCCTACTGGTGTATATGATAAATTATAATGATTTCTTTGTCGACTGACAGGTTGCAAATTTGACGATCCTAGGTAACTGCACATGCATAAATTGCTGTATTTTCACCACTGTATATGATCTTGTTAGAATTAAGTGTCAGTACGCAGCTGTGTGCTACACCAGGCCACAGGATAGTAGAAATCGATTTAATATTCAGCTAGGACGGAATCACTCAGAAAAAGGGGGACAAAATATGCTTGTCAAATTTCTCTTACTCGGCCAGCCCGTTTCAACCTCAACCTTCACGTGCGTACCATAAACCTTCACGTGCATATCAACCTTCACGTGCGTATCATCAACCTTCACGTGCTAGTATCATCAACCTTCGCATGCTAGTATCATCAACCATCACGTGCTAGTATCATCAACCTTCACGTGCTAGTATCATCAACCTTCACGTGCTGTGGAGAAATTTTCTCCAGGAGGGGGGTATCAGCCCCCTTCAGCCCCTTCAGCCCCTTCAGCCCCTTTCAGCCCTGAGGGGCCCAGCCCTCTCAGAAGGGGCAAGCGTCTTGTTTACTGCTACAGTGAGTAATTGATCCCAGATGCCGTACGAGTATGCGACGTGGTCAAGTGACCGCTGCTCCTTGCAGTGCAGACCTCTAACTTATGTTACCGATGATCTGGACAATTTAGAAGTGTTAAGTCCATCTCATTTACTCCATGGCAGAAGGCTCGAACCTGTTCCTCCCATGAATGATAAAGAAATCATAGAGGATCCTACTTATTTCGAACCTGAGCAACTCAGACGTAAATTCAAACACCTTAATAAAGTGATTGAACGTTGGGAGAAAATTTGGCGAGAAGACTATCTCACCTCATTGAGAGAACACTTCTATGGAGCTGGTGTTCCTGAAAATCATAAGTCCTTAAGACCGGGTGACATAGTGATTATCGACAATGATGGTCCGAGGTCCCAATGGCCACTTGGAAAAATTGTGACTATATATCCTGATGCAAATGGAATCATCAGGACAGTTGATGTTTTAAGCAAAGGTGTAGTGAATAAGCGGACAATAAATAAACTAGTGCCGTTAGAATTACACAATGTTGAAAACAAAATTAGTGATTCTCCACAAACCACACAGACTAAAGCTGTTCAGAAAAGACAAGCAGCAGTGGTGGCGAGTGAGAAAATTAAATTAATGTTAAGTGATGAATAGTTCACCTGCAGCGAACCTCCGCCGCCCCCCAGTGTGGAGAAATTTTCTCCAGGAGGGGGGTATCAGCCCCCTTCAGCCCCTTTCAGCCCTGAGGGGCCCAGCCCTCTCAGAAGGGGCAAGCATCTTGTTTACTGCTACAGTGAGTAATTGATCACAGATGCCGTACGAGTATGCGACATGGTCAAGTTGACCGCTGCTCCTTGCAGTGCAGTGTTGCAGAGTGTATTTTAATAAGAGACAGTACATCTCTTACTTTAGCAGGACAATTAAGGTAAATCTTGCCCCCTCTTTATTACCATAGTAAAGATAGTGGACATTATTGTCTATGCTTAAGACAGCAAGAATCAAACATTCTGCTTTACTTCATCGAGGAAGTGGCAAGGAAGCAAAAGTACTAGGTCAGCTTTTTCTTTGTGCTAGGGGAGTGACAGCATGGGGCGCTGTGGCGTCTTCAGATTACTTTTACTCTACTGAGAGTGACACTGACGCCAGGAAACCAACAAAGAACGATCTGTGCGTTAGTGTGAACAAAGTGTCTCACAAAACACAATAAACACTTAAGAGAAGTGTGATCAGCTTCTTTAGTGATAAGATTGTGAACAATAAAGACAAATCTTGTGGAACATAGTGTACCAGTGTGTGTTTTCCTAGACTATGGAAGACGTAGACATCCAAGGACACTTCAGCTTCTATCAAGTCACCGATATCTGTCGAAGGTGTGAAGAACACCATAGCTCACGCTACAAGAGCAAGGTAGGTTACGAATTTCCTGTAGTACAGGGGACTGTGCAGTTCTTGAGTCGCAAGGAGTTTGTAATCAACCTATAGTCGGCAGTAAGGGGCAGACTTTTGAGTCCAAACAAGTATGTAATTTGTCAGCCATCAGTGAATGAAATATGCTGACATAACACCCTCTAGGGGTAATTTATAATCTTACAAATTATAAAACTTTACAGCCCGTTGAGAGATGACTTCGACAGCTTCTCAAGACCTCGTCTGCAGGGGCGGCTGTGCAGGCGATGACTTGTCTTTCTAAGTACAAACTCTTTAAACTTAACTGGTAATGCCATTTCTCAACACGTGCGTATCATCAACCTTCACGTGCTAGTATCAACCTTCACGTGCGTATCATCAACCTTCATGTGCGTACCATCAACCTTCACGTGGGTATCATCAACCTTTACGTGTGTATCATCAACCTCCATGTGCGAATATCAGTGCTAGTATCATCAACCTTCACGTGCTAGTATCATCAACCTTCACGTGATAGTATCATCAACCTTCACGTACTAGTATCATCAACCTTCACGTGCTAGTATCACCAACCTTCACGTGCTAGTATCAACCTTCACGTACGTATCATCAGCCTCCACGTACGTATCATCAACCTTCACGTGCTAGTATCATCAACCTTCACGTGCTAGTATCATCAACCTTCACGTGCTAGTATCATCAACCTTCACGTGCGTATCATCAACCTTCACGTGCGTATCATCAACCTTCACGTGCTAGTATCATTAACCTTCACGTGCGTATCATCAACCTTCACGTGCGTATCATCAACCTGTACGTGCGTATCATCAACCTTCACGTGCTAATATCAGTTCTACTATCATCAACCTTCTCGTGCGTATCATCAACCTTCACGTGCTAGTATCATCAACCTTCACGTGCGTATCCTCAACCGTCACGCGCTAGTATCATCAACCTTCACGTGTTAGTATCATCAACCTTCACGTGCGTATCATCAACCTTCACGTGCTTATCATCAGCCTTCACTTGCGTATCAACCTTCACGTGCGTATCATCAACCTTCAGGTGCTAGTATCATCAAATTTCACGAGCGTATCATCAACCTTCACGTGCGCATCATCAACCTTCACGTGCATATCATCAACCTTCACGTACTAGTATCATCAACCTTCACGCACGTATCATCAACCTTCACGTGCGTATCATCAACCTTCACGCGCTAGTATCATCAACCTTCACGTGCTAGTATCATCAACCTTCACGTGCTAGTATCATCAACCTTAACGTGCGTATCATCAACCTTCACGTGCTAGTATCATCAACCTTCACGTGCTAGTATCATCAACCTTCACGTGCTAGTATCATCAACCTTCACGTGCTAGTATCATCAACCTTCACGTGCGTATCATCAACCTTCACGTGCTAATATCATCAACCTTCACGTATGTATCAACCTTCACGTGGTAGTATCATCAACCTTCACGTGCTAGTATCATCAACCTTCACGTGCTAGTATCAACCTTCACGTGCGTATCATCAACCTTCACGTGCTAGTATCATCAACAATCACGCATCAACCTTCACGTGCTAGTATCATCAACCTTCACGTGCGTATCATCAACCTTCACGTACGTATCATCAACCTTCACGTTCTAGTATCAACATTCACGTGCGTATCATCAACCTTCACGTGAGTATCATCAACATTCACGTGAGTATCATCAACCTTCACGTGCGTATCATCAACCTTCACGTTCTAGTATCAACCTTCACGTACGTATCATCAACTTTCTCGTACGTATCATCAACCTTCACGTACGTGTCATCAACCTTCACGTGCTAGTATCATCAACCTTCACGTACGTATCATCAACCTTCACGTGTCAGTATCATCAACCTTCACGTACGTATCATCAACCTTCACGTGCTAGTATCATCAACCTTCACGTGCTAGTATCATCAACCTTCACGTGCTAGTATCATCAACCTTCACGTTCGTATCATCAACCTTCACGTGCTAGTATCAACCTTCACGTACGTATCATCAACCTTCACGCGCTAGTGTCATCAACCTTCACGTGTTAGTATCATCAACCTTCACGTACTAGTATCATCAACCTTCACGCACGTATCATCAACCTTCACGTGCGTATCATCAACCTTCACGCGCTAGTATCATCAACCTTCACGTGCTAGTATCGTCAACCTTCACGTGCTAGTATCATCAACCTTCACGTGCGTATCATCAACCTTCACGTGCTAGTATCATCAACCTTCACGTGCTAGTATCATCAACCTTCACGTGCTAGTATCATCAACCTTCACGTGCGTATCACAAACCTTCACGTGCGTATCATCAACCTTCACGTGCTAGTATCATCAACCTTCACGTACGTATCAATCTTCACGTGCTAGTATCATCAACCTTCACGAACGTATCATCAACCTTCACGTACGTATCATCAACCATCACGTTCTAGTATCAACCTTCACGTGCGTATCATCAACCTTCACGTGCGTATCATCAACCTTCACATACGAATCATCAACCTTCACGTACGTATCATCAACCTTCACGTGCTAGTATCATCAACCTTCACGTGCGTATCAACCTTCACGTACGTATCATCAACCTTCACGTTCTAATATCAAACTTCACGTGTGTATCATCAACCTTCACGTGCGTATCATCAACCTTCACGTACGTATCATCAACCTTCACGTACGTATCATCAACCTTCACGTTCTAGTATCAACCTTCACGTGCGTATCATCAACCTTCTCGTACGTATCAACCTCCACGTTCTAGTATCAACCTTCACGTGCGTGTCATCAACCTTCACGTGCGTATCATCAACCTTCACGTACGTATCATCAACCTTCACGTACGTATCATCAACCTTCACGTTCTAGTATCAACCTTCACGTGCTAGTATCATCAACCTTCACGTGCGTATCATCAACCTTCACGTACGTATCATCAACCTTCACGTTCTAGTATCAACCTTCACGTGCTAGTATCATCAACCTTCACGTGCGTATCATCAACCTTCACGTACGTATCATCAACCTTCACGTTCTAGTATCAACCTTCACGTGCGTATCATCAAGTTTCACGTGCGTATCATCAACCTTCACGTGCGTATCATCAACCTTCACGTGCTAGTATCATCAACCTTCACGTACGTATCATCAACCTTCACGAGCTAGTATCAACCTTCACGTACGTATCATCAACCTTCACGTGCTAGTATCATCAACCTTCAAGTTCTAGTATCAACCTTCACGTACGTATCATCAACTTTCACGTACGTATCATCAACCTTCACGTGCTAGTATCATCAACCTTCACGTACTTATCATCAACCTTCACGTTCTAGTATCATCAATCTTCACGTGCTAGTATCATCAACCTTCACGTACGTATCATCAACCTTCAAGTACGTATCATCAACCTTCACGTGCTAGTATCAACCTTCACGTACGTATCATCAACCTCCACGTGCTAGTATCATCAACCTTCACGTGCTAGTATCGTCAACCTTCACGTGCTAGTATCAACCTTCACGAACGTATCATCAACCTTCACGTGCTAGTATCATCAACCTTCACGTACGTATCATCAACCTTCAGGTGCTAGTATCATCAATCTTCACGTGCGTATCATCAACCTTCACGTACGTATCATCAACCTTCACGTGCTAGTATCATTCATCAACCTTCACGTGCGTACCAACCTTCACGTACGTATCATCAACCTTCACGTACGTATCATCAACCTTCACGTTCTAGTATCAACCCTCACGTGCGTATCATCAACCTTCACGTACGTATCATGAACCTTCACGTGCGTATCATCAACCTTCACGTACGTATCATCAACCTTCACGTACGTATCATCAACATTCACGTTCTAGTATCCACCTTCACGTGCGTATCATCAACCTTCACGTGCTAGTATCATCAACCTTCACGTGCGTATCCTCAACCATCACGCGCTAGTATCATCAACCTTCACGTGTTAGTATCATCAACCTTCACGTGCGCATCATCAACCTTCACGTGCATATCATCAACCTTCACGTACTAGTATCATCAACCTTCACGCACGTATCATCAACCTTCACGTGCGTATCATCAACCTTCACGCGCTAGTATCATCAACCTTCACGTTCTAGTATCATCAACCTTCACGTGCGTATCATCAACCTTCACGTGCTAGTATCATCAACCTTCACGTACGTATGAACCTTCACGTGCTAGTATCATCAACCTTCACGTGCTAGTATCAACCTTCACGTGCGTATCATCAACCTTCACGTGCTAGTATCATCAACCTTCACGTGCGTATCATCAACCTTCACGCGCTAGTATCATCAACCTTCACGTGCTAGTATCATCAACCTTCACGTGCTAGTATCATCAACCTTCACGTGCTAGTATCATCAACCTTCACGTGCGTATCATCAACCTTCACGTGCTAGTATCATCAACCTTCACGTACGTATCAACCTTCACGTGCTAGTATCATCAACCTTCACGTGCTAGTATCAACCTTCACGTGCGTATCATCAACCTTCACGTGCTAGTATCATCAACCTTCACGCATCAACCTTCACGTGCTAGTATCATTAACCTTCACGTGCGTATCATCAACCTTCACGTACGTATCATCAACCTTCACGTTCTAGTATCAACCTTCACGTGCGTATCATCAACCTTCACGTGAGTATCATCAACATTCACGTGAGTATCATCAACCTTCACGTGCGTATCATCAACTTTCTCGTACGTATCATCAACCTTCACGTACGTATCATCAACCTTCACGTGCTAGTATCATCAACCTTCACGTACGTATCATCAACCTTCACGTGTTAGTATCAATAACCTTCACGTACGTATCATCAACCTTCACGTGCTAGTATCATCAACCTTCACGTGCTAGTATCATCAACCTTCTCGTGCGTATCATCAACCTTCACGTGCTAGTATCATCAACCTTCACGTGCTAGTATCATCAACCTTCACGTTCGTATCATCAACCTTCACGTGCTAGTATCAACCTTCACGTACGTATCATCAACCTTCACGCGCTAGTTTCATCAACCTTCACGTGTTAGTATCATCAACCTTCACGTACTAGTATCATCAACCTTCACGCACGTATCATCAACCTTCACGTGCGTATCATCAACCTTCACGCGCTAGTATCATCAACCTTCACGTGCTAGTATCGTCAACCTTCACGTGCTAGTATCAACCTTCACGTGCGTATCATCAACCTTCACGTGCTAGTATCATCAACCTTCACGTGCTAGTATCATCAACCTTCACGTGCTAGTATCATCAACCTTCACGTACGTATCATCAACCTTCACGTTCTAATATCAAACTTCACGTGCGTGTCATCAACCTTCACGTGCGTATCATCAACCTTCACGTACGTATCATCAACCTTCACGTGCGTATCATCAACCTTCACGTTCTAGTATCAACCTTCACGTGCGTATCATCAAGTTTCACGTGCGTATCATCAACCTTCACGTGCGTATCATCAACCTTCACGTGCTAGTATCATCAACCTTCACGTACGTATCATCAACCTTCACGTGCTAGTATCAACCTTCACGTACGTATCATCAACCTTCACGTGCTAGTATCATAAACCTTCAAGTTCTAGTATCAACCTTCACGTACGTATCATCAACTTTCACGTACGTATCATCAACCTTCACGTGCTAGTATCATCAACCTTCACGTACTTATCATCAACCTTCACGTTCTAGTATCATCAATCTTCACGTGCTAGTATCATCAACCTTCACGTACGTATCATCAACCTTCACGTACGTATCATCAACCTTCACGTGCTAGTATCAACCTTCACGTACGTATCATCAACCTCCACGTGCTAGTATCATCAACCTTCACGTGCTAGTATCGTCAACCTTCACGTGCTAGTATCAACCTTCACGAACGTATCATCAACCTTCACGTGCTAATATCATCAACCTTCACGTACGTATCATCAACCTTCACGTGCTAGTATCATCAATCTTCACGTGCGTATCATAAACCTTCACGTACGTATCATCAACCTTCACGTGCTAGTATCATCAACCTTCACGTGCTAGTATCATCAACCTTCACGTTCGTATCATCAACCTTCACGTGCTAGTATCAACCTTCACGTACGTATCATCAACCTTCACGCGCTAGTGTCATCAACCTTCACGTGTTAGTATCATCAACCTTCACGTACTAGTATCATCAACCTTCACGCACGTATCATCAACCTTCACGTGCGTATCATCAACCTTCACGCGCTAGTATCATCAACCTTCACGTGCTAGTATCGTCAACCTTCACGTGCTAGTATCAACCTTCACGTGCGTATCATCAACCTTCACGTGCTAGTATCATCAACCTTCACGTGCTTGTATCATCAACCTTCACGTGCTAGTATCATCAACCTTCACGTGCGTATCATCAACCTTCACGTGCTAGTATCAACCTTCACGTGCGTATCATCAACCTTCACGTGCTAGTATCATCAACCTTCACGTACGTATCAACCTTCACGTGCTAGTATCATCAACCTTCACGTACGTATCATCAACCTTCACGTTCTAGTATCAACCTTCACGTGCGTATCATCAACCTTCACGTGCGTATCATCAACCTTCACATACGTATCATCAACCTTCACGTACGTATCATCAACCTTCACGTGCGTATCAACCTTCACGTACGTATCATCAACCTTCACGTTCTAATATCAAACTTCACGTGTGTATCATCAACCTTCACGTGCGTATCATCAACCTTCACGTACGTATCATCAACCTTCTCGTACGTATCAACCTCCACGTTCTAGTATCAACCTTCACGTTCTAATATCAAACTTCACGTGTGTATCATCAACCTTCACGTGCGTATCATCAACCTTCACGTGCGTATCATCAACCTTCACGTACGTATCATCAACCTTCACGTTCTAGTATCAACCTTCACGTGCTAGTATCATCAACCTTCACGTGCGTATCATCAACCTTCTCGTACGTATCAACCTCCACGTTCTAGTATCAACCTTCACGTGCGTGTCATCAACCTTCACGTGCGTATCATCAACCTTCACGTACGTATCATCAACCTTCACGTGCGTATCATCAACCTTCACGTTCTAGTATCAACCTTCACGTGCGTATCATCAAGTTTCACGTGCGTATCATCAACCTTCACGTGCGTATCATCAACCTTCACGTGCTAGTATCATCAACCTTCACGTACGTATCATCAACCTTCACGTGCTAGTATCAACCTTCACGTACGTATCATCAACCTTCACGTGCTAGTATCATCAACCTTCAAGTTCTAGTATCAACCTTCACGTACGTATCATCAACTTTCACGTACGTATCATCAACCTTCACGTGCTAGTATCATCAACCTTCACGTACTTATCATCAACCTTCACGTTCTAGTATCATCAATCTTCACGTGCTAGTATCATCAACCTTCACGTACGTATCATCAACCTTCACGTACGTATCATCAACCTTCACGTGCTAGTATCAACCTTCACGTACGTATCATCAACCTCCACGTGCTAGTATCATCAACCTTCACGTGCTAGTATCGTCAACCTTCACGTGCTAGTATCAACCTTCACGAACGTATCATCAACCTTCACGTGCTAGTATCATCAACCTTCACGTACGTATCATCAACCTTCACGTGCTAGTATCATCAATCTTCACGTGCGTATCATAAACCTTCACGTACGTATCATCAACCTTCACGTGCTAGTATCATTCATCAACCTTCACGTGCGTATCAACCTTCACGTACGTATCATCAACCTTCACGTACGTATCATCAACCTTCACGTTCTAGTATCAACCCTCACGTGCGTATCATCAACCTTCACGTGCGTATCATCAACCTTCACGTACGTATCATCAACCTTCACGTACGTATCATCAACATTCACGTTCTGGTATCCACCTTCACGTGCGTATCATCAACCTTCACGTGCTAGTATCAACCTTCACGTACGTATCATCAACCTTCACGTGCTAGTATCATCAACCTTCAAGTTCTAGTATCAACCTTCACGTACGTATCATCAACTTTCACGTACGTATCATCAACCTTCACGTGCTAGTATCATCAACCTTCACGTACGTATCATCAACCTTCACGTACGTATCATCAACCTTCACGTACGTACGTATCATCAACCTTCACGTGCTAGTATCAACCTTCACGTACGTATCATCAAAATTCACGTGCTAGTATCATCAACCTTCACGTGCTAGTATCATCAACCTTCACGTGCTAGTATCATCAACCTTCACGTGCTAGTATCAACCTTCACGTACCTATCATCAACCTTCACGTGCTAGTATCATCAACCTTCACGTACGTATCATCAACCTTCACGTACTAGTATCAACCTTCACGTTCGTATCATCAACCTTCACGTTCTAGTATCATCAACCTTCACGTACGTATCATCAACTTTCACGTGCTAGTATCAACTTTTACGTTCGTATCATCAACCTTCACGTGCTAGTATCATCAACCTTCACGTACGTATCATCAACCTTCACGTGCTAGTATCAACTTTTACGTTCGTATCATCAACCTTCACGTGCTAGTATCATCAACCTTCACGTACGTATCATCAACCTTCACGTGCTAGTATCAACCTTCACGTTCGTATCATCAACCTTCACGTACCGATCATCAACCTTCACGTGTTAGTATCATCAACCTTCACGTGCTAGTATCATCAACCTTCACGTGCTAGTATCATCAACCTTCACGTGCTTATCATCAACCTTCACGTGCTAGTATCATCAACCTTCACGTGCTAGTATCATCAACCTTCACGTGCTTATCATCAACCTTCACGTGCTAGTATCATCAACCTTCACGTACGTATCATCAACCTTCACGTGCTAGTATCAACCTTCACGTTCGTATCATCAACCTTCACGTACCTATCATCAACCTTCACGTGTTAGTATCATCAACCTTCACGTGCTAGTATCATCAACCTTCACGTGCTAGTATCATCAACCTTCACGTGCTAGTATCATCAACCTTCACGTACGTATCATCAACCTTCACGTGCTAGTATCAACCTTCACGTTCGTATCATCAACCTTCACGTACCTATCATCAACCTTCACGTGTTAGTATCATCAACCATCACGTGCTAGTATCATCAACCTTCACGTGCTAGTATCATCAACCTTCACGTGCTTATCATCAACCTTCACGTGCTAGTATCATCAACCTTCACGTGCTAGTATCATCAACCTTCACGTGCTAGTATCATCAACCTTCACGTGCTAGTATCATCAATCTTCACGTGCGTATCATCAACCTTCACGTGCTAGTATCATCAACCTTCACGTTCGTATCATCAACCTTCACGTGCTAGTATCATCAACCTTCACGTACGTATCATCAACTTTCACGTGCTAGTATCAACTTTTACGTTCGTATCATCAACCTTCACGTGCTAGTATCATCAACCTTCACGTACGTATCATCAACCTTCACGTGCTAGTATCAACCTTCACGTTCGTATCATCAACCTTCACGTACCGATCATCAACCTTCACGTGTTAGTATCATCAACCTTCACGTGCTAGTATCATCAACCTTCACGTGCTAGTATCATCAACCTTCACGTGCTTATCATCAACCTTCACGTGCTAGTATCATCAACCTTCACGTGCTAGTATCATCAACCTTCACGTGCTTATCATCAACCTTCACGTGCTAGTATCATCAACCTTCACGTACGTATCATCAACCTTCACGTGCTAGTATCAACCTTCACGTTCGTATCATCAACCTTCACGTACCTATCATCAACCTTCACGTGTTAGTATCATCAACCTTCACGTGCTAGTATCATCAACCTTCACGTGCTTATCATCAACCTTCACGTGCTTATCATCAACCTTCACGTGCTAGTATCATCAACCTTCACGTGCTAGTATCATCAACCTTCACGTGCTAGTATCATCAACCTTCACGTGCTAGTATCATCAACCTTCACGTACGTATCATCAACCTTCACGTGCTAGTATCAACCTTCACGTTCGTATCATCAACCTTCACGTACCTATCATCAACCTTCACGTGTTAGTATCATCAACCATCACGTGCTAGTATCATCAACCTTCACGTGCTAGTATCATCAACCTTCACGTGCTTATCATCAACCTTCACGTGCTAGTATCATCAACCTTCACGTGCTAGTATCATCAACCTTCACGTGCTAGTATCATCAACCTTCACGTGCTAGTATCATCAACCTTCACGTGCTAGTATCATCTACACCTCTCCCAGGGTCATTTGTCAAAATATTCCTAAGTTTCCTGTCATCATTATAACTATTAAAAAGTTTGCTGTCTAAGCTAAAGTGTGTTATCATGACTACCTTTTTTCCATTGTAACTTGTCTTTCGTTCCTTATACGACGACAGTAATATTCAGGGAACGGGTGGGGTTTGAACCCATGGCTAGTGAGTCCTGAAACTCACAGGCCAGTGTGTTAACCACTGGGCCTGCTGACTCTAAGATACATCCAACCTGAGATCTTTGTAGTCACGTTATTACGATTTCCTGAGTCATAATAGTAATTTAAAGAAAACTAGAAGTAAGGAAAAATTATGGTATAATCTTCGGCAAAACATACCGACAAGTTGGTTTAACAAGACAGACAACAAGACCTTGTTGGATGAATCTTATTGTAGCCAGCTGGCCCAGTGGCTAACGCGTCGGTCTGGAGTTTTAAGACACGTGAGGAAACACTAGGACATATGAGAAAACGTTTCGGTCCTGGGACCTTTTAAGGTTTCTTTCTTGGGTTAGCCACCCAGGGTAACCCAAGAAAGTCAGTGCGTCATCGAGGACTGTCTGTCTTATTTCCATTGTGGTCCTCAATCTTGTCCTCCAGGATGCGACTCACACCAGTCGACTAACACCCAGGTACCTACACACTTCCTGCTAGGTGAACAGGACAACAGGTGTAAAGAAACGCGTCAAAATGTTTCCACCCGCCGGGAATCGAACCCGGGCCCTCCGTGTGTGAAGAGACAGCTTTGCCAGCCAAGCCACGGGGTCACCTTGATCAGTTTAACATACAAAGGTTAAAATGACGGTATATATATATATATATATATATATATATATATATATATATATATATATATATATATATATATATATAGGCAGAGAGTGAGGTGTGAGTGACACATAGTGACCTGAAGAATGACAATATCAGGATGATGACAGGTAGGCAATAAGGTCATGTGACTCCTGTTGTTGCTGGGTAGGAGCTGCTTTACCTGGCTGAATATCATGTATCCTAATGTTTTTGAAATTATGTAGTTTCTAACCTTAAGTTCTATGGTATCGGTGAGGGTGATTAGTGAAGCTTAAAGACATTGTTGGAGATTAACATTGTGCATCTAATAAATATGTCCGAGTGTTTAGTCACGTATCTTTTTAATCCAAAGAAAGTTATAAACTGGATGTATTATTGTGATATAACCTAACTGAAGGAATGGAGGCCCTTCATTTTAGAGATTTTAAAATTGAAGTTGAAAAATTATGGAAATTAAGGTTTTTTTTTTATCAAAAAATAGTGCAAAATTCTGGCAACATGTTGATACAATCAGCTTGTTTCTATCATATTTCTGAGTATGTTTTTTTCAGAAATGTAATTTTTATTTTTTCTGTCATCAAGAGGACATGTTGACAATTAGTTTTATTTTGTATTTTTTACTTCAAAAATTACTATTGTTATGATTGTTTCAATCTAAATACTCAACCTGGCAAGTTCTGTGAGGACTAAAGTGAAAAGCACGGAGTTGTTGCTGCTCAGTTGCCTCTGGGCTGTCAACAATGATGGGGGTCTGCAACACGCTCAAATTTGGCGCGCCACGTCCGTAGAGTTTTATAGAAACAAAAAATTGAATAACTTAGGAATAAGTTATTAACATTTGTTTAAATTTTTTTCAAAGAGTAATAATAGGAGTGTCATGATTTTTTTTCACACATTATTGATGAATGATGGTTCAATTAATATTCAAAGATGATTTACAATATGTTTTACCATTTTGTTTTTATTGACTCTTATTCTCCCAAAAAAACTCCTAAAAAAAAAAAAAAACACAAATTTCAATTTTTTTTTATAATGCAATCTATTGACATTTCTCGCAAAAAAAAAAACTTTGAAATTTAGATAATCTAAATCTTTATCTTCCATTTGATGTTGACTAGAACATTGTACAACTTCCCAATTTTCTAGACCAGTGAGAGTTTTATGAAAAAGTAAGATTTTGCAATATCTTACAATTCTACAACATGAAGTCAATACAAACAAGTGTGTAGGATGCAGACTGATTTTTTTTACATCACAGGACAAATTTTCATTGGAATTGGACCCCCCCAAAAAAAAAATCATCAGGGGCCTCCATCCCTGAAACTACTCAAGGAGACGAGAGATATAAATATAGAAAATGGATTGACAATATTGTCACTAAGCATAATAAATACAATGGAAATTGAATTCAAAACACAAATGGTGAAAAAAAAAATGAAATTTTAGTTGAGAAATGAGAAAGATGAAAAGGAATACAAAAATACATAAGACTCGCCTTCAGTAATACATAGAAGAGTTTGACAAGGTAAATGAGAATAATTTACATTCCAATGGAACTGTTGATGAAAAGTGACCACCAGAAGGAAAAAATTCCAGAGCCTAGTTAAGACAACACCGGAGAAAACAGTTGTTTGCAGGGCATTGTGGGAGCCAATAACTGCCATTTACTCTTGTTTACATATATTTAGTGTTTATATTTGTTTACATATCTTTAGTGTTTATATTTGTTTATTGTTTACATGTGTTTATTGCTTACGTTTACTGACATGTGTTTTCTTTAGATTTGTCTACGTGTGTTTAGTGTGATTAAAGAATAAATAGTAAGGGAAATATGAAATGAAAAGCATAAATACAGGGGAAAAATATATGGTTCATAGAATTTTTTTTTTTTTAAAACTTGAAAAAATCGTAAAAAGAAATGTTGAAGTCCAGCACATTACCGTAAATAATAATCAAATTTCACTTATTCTAAAATCAGGGAAAAATTTTTATTTTTTTTTTTTTTTCAAAATCTCTTTCACTGAGAATGTGCTTTTTTTCCCCCTTGGGCTATTTTAGAAAAAAAAAAAGGCAGAATTAGATCTTTTGATTGACTTTTGTAAAAAGCAAATTCTAGGGATAAATAAACGAAGACACTGACAAAAATGACTTTTTTGAAAAAAAAAAAGAATGATGGGATGTTGAGAGAAGAATGAGACTAAAATATGAAATCAAATTCAAATGTTTATTTCTCTGTAAACATTATAATAGATGGTTTATATGTTATAAAACAAGAATTAAAATGGCCACTAAATGAGAGAATCTGGTGAGAAATTGAAAAGATTAATGTATGTTATGTATGGTATTGTATACCAGTGATAGTCAAGATTGATGATGATGTAGAGAGGTGTAGAAGGAAGTTAGAAGTGAACTCAATAACAGCAAGGTGATACGAGGGAGAAAATGCTCGGATAATGGGAAATTAGATCTCAGATGGGAGTAAGGGAGAATGGAGGACCTGAATGTATAACCAGATGAGCATATTATTGGCAAGTAGAATCACAGAATAAGCACTCGAAGAAAGGTGGGTGAAGTACCGAGATTGACGCTTTTATATGGGTGTTACTTGGTAGTTAATTAAAAGCTGCAATGTAGAGGATGCTGGAGGAAGTGGAGATGCGGTGTTGGAGAGCACTGTGTGATGCGAATGTTATGCAGAGAATTAAGAGTGTGGACATAAGAAATCGGTGTTGGATAACGAGAAGTTATGGTATATCGTCGTAGGAAAGGTTATCTAGGTCGAATTACAAGTTATCGAGGTCGAAGGAGAGGTTATTGAAATGGTTTGATTAATTTTAAAAAAGATGAGGTGAAACTGGATTATCACGATTGCATATAAATCAGCGCCTAAAGAAGGAGAGGTAGGTGTCATCTTAGGAAGGGTTTGAGGCAGTGGATGACGGAGGCTTTAAAGGTAGGAGCTTGAACATCCAGCATGGTAAATCAGCGTGAGTGATGGCAAGTGGTTTTTGGGAACTGACATATTGTTTGGGACGTAACTAGCATATAGTGGGATATATATGAGTAATAAGTAAGAGTGTGGAGATTTCTGCAAGATATATTGAAATAGAAGTTACTGGCTGATATTGCTATGTAAACAAAGGGTGGGAAATATGTTGAATTTGCAAAAATGTCTCTGTTTTGTAAGTAAACTAGATGCTTTTTGGTAACTGTGTGATTAGTGAAATGTAGCCCATATTGCACACCCTCAGTCCCGTGGACCTCAATAAAGCCAAAGACCGTGACTTATTATCCGAACACATTATCCAGTTATATCACATATACTAATTTGATTAATAAAACAGAAGAATTAAAATTTACACAATCCGGAATTAAGGCGAAGTTTCATTTGTGGTAAACACAGTATCACTAAA
The DNA here is from genome assembly GCF_038502225.1 of Cherax quadricarinatus. Taxonomy (NCBI): domain Eukaryota; kingdom Metazoa; phylum Arthropoda; class Malacostraca; order Decapoda; family Parastacidae; genus Cherax; species Cherax quadricarinatus. The sequence continues at coordinate 20,629,511 of NC_091364.1, read as the reverse complement.
AGTTTAAAGCCGATCACAAGAGGCATTCACCAGCTACTGGATAGATTGATAAGATAAGAATAACAAAAATAGGCACAATATCGTGACTGGAACGATACACAAATAACCCGCACATAGAAGAGAGGAGCTTACGACGACGTTTCGGTCGCGACTTGGACCATTTACAAAGTCACACTAACGAGAAGCAGAGCAGGACGGGTATATATAGGCAGGAAGTGGTAGTGGTGGTGGTAGTAGTAGTAGTAGTAGTAGTAGTAGTAGTAGTAGTAGTAGTAGTAGTAGTAGTAGTAGTAGTAGTGGTAGTAGTAGTAGTAGTAGTAGTAGTAGTAGTAGTAGTAGTAGTAGTGGTAGTAGTAGTAGTGGTAGTAGTAGTAGTGGGGAAGTAAGGAGGAGGAGTCAGTCAAATACTACTAAAGAGGAACACTGCAAGGGAGCTAGGTGCCCACAAGGGAGCTAGGTGCCCACAAGGGAGCTAGGTGCCCACAAGGGAGCTAGGTGCCCACAAGGGAGCTAGGTGCCCACAAGGGAGCTAGGTGCCCACAAGGGAGCTAGGTGCCCACAAGGGAGCTAGGTGCCCACAAGGGAGCTAGGTGCCCACAAGGGAGCTAGGTGCCTACAGAGGGTAAGAGCAAGAACACAGAGGGAAGGGGGGATAATAAAAAAAATAATGAAGGAACAGAAACATAAGGCAGAAGAAAGACAACCCAGAGGAGAAAAAGGAAAGAGGAAAGGGGAAGAGGGAGAAGAAGAAAAAGGAGGAATCAGGTTAAGTCACGGGTGTTCTGAAGTTTGGAGCATTTTACAATGTAGTGAGAGAGGAAGGCATCTACAGAGACGAAGCCACGACTAAGATTCATACAAGGAAAGTTGTGTATTAGGGAGGATTCAACTAGACGGCGACTGTTAAAGTTGGAAGTAGGGAAGACAGTTATAGCAGAAGACCAGTCTATAGGATGACTGTGATCTCTGATGTGACAGAAAAGAGCATTGTTAGTGTCAGCAAGTCTAACACTATTTTTGTGCTCCCTAAGTCTGTCAGAAAGAGATCGACCAGTTTCTCCAAAGTATTGAAGAGGACAGGAGGAGCAAGAAATAGAGTAGACACCAGGAACATCTGTAGAGGGAGGAGAGTTATGAACGAGATTAGTGCGAAGAGTGTTAGTCTGGCGGAAAGTAAGCTTGATGTCTAAGGGACGGAGAAAACTGTTGAGATTAGAAAGACCGGAAATGTAGGGAAGGTAGAGGACAGAAGAGTTCCCAGGAGTAGAGAGTTTGGGAGAGAAGAAATTACCTTTAGCACGTGAGAATGCAGAGTCTATGAAATAGGAAGGGTAGCCAAGATGGGAAATCGAATTATGAAGAGTTGAAATTTCTGCTGGAAGGAACTGAGGATCACAAATGCGGAGAGCACGGAGAAAGAGGGAGATAACACTTTTCTTGACAGGGGAAGCATGATACGAAAAGTAGTGAATGTACATGCCACTGTGCATAGGTTTGCGGTAAACGGAAAAGGAAAAACCTGTATCTGAGCGGTGGACATGGACATCAAGGAAAGGAAGCAAGGAATTAGATTCCCATTCAGCTTTAACCTTAAAGGAAGGGGCAAGATTATTAAGAGCTTCAAGAAAAGGTTGGAAGAGACTAGAGTCATGAGGCCACAGAGCAAAGACGTCATCAACATAGCGGAGCCAGAGTGAAGGACGCACATCGATGGTAGGAAGAAGAACAGTCTGGTAGTATTCGATGTAAAGATTAGCAAGGACAGGAGAGAGAGGAGAGCCCTTAGCCACACCGAATGTTTTGAGAGTAATATTTACCTTAGAAGGAAAAGGAATTAGAGTCCACACAGAGGCGGATAAGGTCAAGAAAGACATCAATAGGTATAGGGAGATGTAGAATCCCTTCATGGGCCTTCTCTCTAAGAAAATCAAGGACATCATCAGGAGGGACATTGGTGAAGAGGGACTCAACGTCAAGATTAAGTATCTTACAGGTCGGGAGAGAGCGAACCCGTTCAATGAAGTCTTGAGAGTGACGGAGGTGGGCAGGAGAAAAAGTACCAAGAAAGGGAGTGAGGGTTTTGGCCAACCAAGAAGCAAGAGAATAAGAGACAGAACCTCTAGAGGATATGATAGGACGTAGAGGAATTTCAGGTTTATGAGTTTTGGGAAGGCCATAGAAATAGGGAAGAGAGTGACAGATGACACGAAAACGTTGAACAAGGTCAAAGTCAGGAGGACAAAGGTCAGAGAGAGTCCTTAGTTTCTTGTTGAAAGTTCTCTTGATGCGATCAAGAGGGTTGGAAACGAGAGGAGTGTAGGCACGTGAGTCAGAGAGCAAGACATCAGCTTTACGGAGGTAATCCTCACGATCAAGGATAACTACCGAATTACCTTTGTCAGAAGACAGTATGACAATGTTAGTGTTAGATTTAAGAGAAGAAAGAGCAAGTTGGTAACGACGCGGAAGGTGGTGATTCCTAGAAAACAGACTAACAAGAGCAGGAAGGAGAGCGCCACGAAAAGTGGAAAAGTCTGGAAGATACGGGAGCGAAATTGACGAAAGGAATCAAAAGAGGTAATCAGGGCAATACCAGCGAGACGAGTAGGCGAAGTGGCAAAGGAAAGGCCAAAACCAAGAAGTTCAAGCTCATACTGAGAGAGTGAGACAGAAGACAAGTTAGTAACACAGTCAGTGAGGGAGAATTTAGACCAAGGGCTAGCTGAGATTAGACATTGAAGTTTATTCTGTAGTTTGGAAGAATGAAGTTGTGTATTCAGGCGAGCAGTGTCAAAGGCAATGGTAGAGAGAAGGTTACAGAGATCCTGTGGCAGAGCCGCAAAGAGAGCACGTTGACGCTGACGGAAAGTAAAGAAGGCATCTTCAACCTGAGACTTAGTAGAAAGAATGAACTGTTGAAGTAGGAGACGGGCATGATCAGGAAAGGGAGTGCCCAGTGGGTTGGGTTTCAGGAAGTGGGAGAAGGAAGGGGGCAGAACTTGTTCAGCAAGACAGTCACGTAGGAAGCGAAGCTGATTCTTACGACGCCGGGTAGCAATAAGAGCAGCCTCATAAGATCGAAAGAGGGGTTTAAAAGAGGGAAGAACATTAAAAAAGTTGGAATGAATATGACGCTTATCTGCGGGATCCATAAATTCCAAAAAAAGGCACAATACCGTGACTAGAACAATACACAAATAACCCGCATATAAAAGAGAGGAGTTTACAACGCCGTTTCGGTCCGGCTTGGACCATTTCGTTCGGATTTTTTAACCCCGGAGGGTTAGCCACCCAGGATAACCCAAGGAAGTCAGTGCGTCATCGAGGACTGTCTAACTTATTTCCATTGTGGTCCTCAATCTTGTCTCTCAGGATGCCACCCACACCAGTCGACTAACACCCAGGTACCTACTTGCTGCTAGGTAAACAGGACAACAGGTATAAGGAAACGCGTCGAAATGTTTCTACCCCGCCGGGAATCGAACCCGGGCCCTGCGTGTGGGAAGCGAGAGTTTTGCCAGCCAGGCTACCGGGTCACCAAGCCAGGCCACCAGGTCACCAAGTCAGGCCACCGGGTCACCAAGTCAGGCCACCAGGTCACCAAGTCAGGCCACCGGGTCACCAAGCCAGGTCACCGAGTCACCACGCCAGGCGACAGGGTCACCAAGCCAGGCCACCGGGTCGCCAAGCCAGGCCACAGGGTCACCAAGCCAGGCCACCGGGTCACCAAGCCAGGCCACAGGGTCACCAAGCCAGGCCACCTGGTCACCAAGCCAGGCCACCTGGTCACCAAGCCAGGCCACCGGGTCACCAAGCTAGGCCACCGGGTCACCAAGCCAGGCCACCGGGTCACCAAGCTAGGCCATCGGGTCACCAAGCCAGGCCACCGGGTCACCAAGAAAGGCCACCGGATCACAAAGCCAGGCCACAGGGTTACCAAGCCAGGCCACATGGTCACCAAGCCAGGCCACCGGGTCACCAAGCCAGGCCACCGGATCAACAAGCCAGGCAACAGGGTTACCAAGCCAGGCCACATGGTCACCAAGCCAGGCCACCGGGTCACCAAGCCAGGCCACCGGATCACAAAGCCAGGCCACATTGTCACCAAGCCAGGCCACCGGGTCACCAAGAAAGGCCACCGGATCACCAAGCCAGGCCACCGGGTCACCAAGCCAGGCCACCGGGTCACCAAGCCAGGCCACCGGGTCACCAAGCCAGGCCACATAGTCACCAAGCCAGGCCACAGGGTCACCAAGCCAGGCCACATGGTCACCAAGCCAGGCCACCGGGTCACCAAGCCAGGCCACATGGTCACCAAGCCAGGCCACAGGGTCACCAAGCCAGGCCACATGGTCACCAAGCCAGGCCACCGGATCACCAAGCCAGGCCACCGGGTCACCAAGCCAGGCCACCGGGTCACCAAGCCAGGCCACCGGGTCACCAAGCCAGGCCACATGGTCACCAAGCCAGGCCACAGGGTCACCAAGCCAGGCCACATGGTCACCAAGCCAGACCACCGGGTCACCAAGCCAGGCCACATGGTCACCAAGCCAGGCCACCGGGTCACCAAGCCAGGCCACATGGTCACCAAACCAGGCCACCGGGTCACCAAGCCAGGCCACAGGGTCACCAAGCCAGGCCACAGGGTCACCAAGCCAGGCCATATGGTCACCAAGCCAGGCCACATGGTCACCAAGCCAGGCCACCTGGTCACCAAGCCAGGCCACAGGGTCACCAAGCCAGGCCACCTGGTCACCAAGCCAGGCCACCGGGTCACCAAGCCAGGCCACCGGGTCACCAAGCCAGGCCACAGGGTCACCAAGCCAGGCCACAGGGTCACCAAGCCAGGCCACCGGGTCACCAAGCCAGGCCACCGGGTCACCAAGCCAGGCCACCGGGTCACCAAGCCAGGCCACCGGGTCACCAAGCCAGGCCACCGGGTCACCAAGCCAGGCCACAGGGTCACCAAGCCAGGCCACCGGATCACCAAGCCAGGCCACAGGGTTACCAAGCCAGGCCACCGGGTCACCAAGCCAGGCCACCGGGTCACCAAGCCAGGCCACCGGGTCACCAAGCCAGGCCACAGGGTCACCAAGCCAGGCCACAGGGTCACCAAGCCAGGCCACCGGGTCACCAAGCCAGGCCACCGGGTCACCAAGCCAGGCCACCGGGTCACCAAGCCAGGCCACCGGGTCACCAAGCCAGGCCACCGGGTCACCAAGCCAGGCCACCGGGTCACCAAGCCAGGCCACAGGATCACCAAGCCAGGCCACAGGGTCACCAAGCCAGGCCACCGGGTCACCAAGCCAGGCCACCGGGTCACCAAGCCAGGCCAGCAGAAGAAGTTATGCAGTTCCTATGGAACTGACGATATTCAGATTCAACCACAGGAAGAGAAGGATTACTCTAGTTTCTTGGATCAAGAGCCGCTTACCATCAATAATGCCCTTACAAGACTCTAGTTTCTTGGATCAAGAGCCGCTTACCATCAATAATGCCCTTACAAGACTCTAGTTTCTTGGATCAAGAGCCGCTTACCATCAATAATGCCCTTACAAGACTCTAGTTTCTTGGATCAAGAGCCGCTTACCATCAATAATGCCCTTACAAGACTCTAGTTTCTTGGATCAAGAGCCGCTTACCATCAATAATGCCCTTACAAGACTCTAGTTTCTTGGACCAAGAGCCGCTTACCATCAATAATGCCCTTACAAGACTCTAGTTTCTTGGATCAAGAGCCGCTTACCATCAATAATGCCCTTACAAGACTCTAGTTTCTTGGATCAAGAGCCGCTTACCATCAATAATGCCCTTACAAGACTCTAGTTTCTTGGATCAAGAGCCGCTTACCATCAATAATGCCCTTACAAGACTCTAGTTTCTTGGATCAAGAGCCGCTTACCATCAATAATGCCCTTACAAGACTCTAGTTTCTTGGATCAAGAGCCGCTTACCATCAATAATGCCCTTACAAGACTCTAGTTTCTTGGATCAAGAGCCGCTTACCATCAATAATGCCCTTACAAGACTCTAGTTTCTTGGATCAAGAGCCGCTTACCATCAATAATGCCCTTACAAGACTCTAGTTTCTTGGATCAAGAGCCGCTTACCATCAATAATGCCCTTACAAGACTCTAGTTTCTTGGATCAAGAGCCGCTTACCATCAATAATGCCCTTACAAGACTCTAGTTTCTTGGATCAAGAGCCGCTTACCATCAATAATGCCCTTACAAGACTCTAGTTTCTTGGATCAAGAGCCGCTTACCATCAATAATGCCCTTACAAGACTCTAGTTTCTTGGATCAAGAGCCGCTTACCATCAATAATGCCCTTACAAGACTCTAGTTTCTTGGATCAAGAGCCGCTTACCATCAATAATGCCCTTACAAGACTCTAGTTTCTTGGATCAAGAGCCGCTTACCATCAATAATGCCCTTACAAGACTCTAGTTTCTTGGATCAAGAGCCGCTTACCATCAATAATGCCCTTACAAGACTCTAGTTTCTTGGATCAAGAGCCGCTTACCATCAATAATGCCCTTACAAGACTCTAGTTTCTTGGATCAAGAGCCGCTTACCATCAATAATGCCCTTACAAGACTCTAGTTTCTTGGATCAAGAGCCGCTTACCATCAATAATGCCCTTACAAGACTCTAGTTTCTTGGATCAAGAGCCGCTTACCATCAATAATGCCCTTACAAGACTCTAGTTTCTTGGATCAAGAGCCGCTTACCATCAATAATGCCCTTACAAGACTCTAGTTTCTTGGATCAAGAGCCGCTTACCATCAATAATGCCCTTACAAGACTCTAGTTTCTTGGATCAAGAGCCGCTTACCATCAATAATGCCCTTACAAGACTCTAGTTTCTTGGATCAAGAGCCGCTTACCATCAATAATGCCCTTACAAGACTCTAGTTTCTTGGATCAAGAGCCGCTTACCATCAATAATGCCCTTACAAGACTCTAGTTTCTTGGATCAAGAGCCGCTTACCATCAATAATGCCCTTACAAGACTCTAGTTTCTTGGATCAAGAGCCGCTTACCATCAATAATGCCCTTACAAGACTCTAGTTTCTTGGATCAAGAGCCGCTTACCATCAATAATGCCCTTACAAGACTCTAGTTTCTTGGATCAAGAGCCGCTTACCATCAATAATGCCCTTACAAGACTCTAGTTTCTTGGATCAAGAGCCGCTTACCATCAATAATGCCCTTACAAGACTCTAGTTTCTTGGATCAAGAGCCGCTTACCATCAATAATGCCCTTACAAGACTCTAGTTTCTTGGATCAAGAGCCGCTTACCATCAATAATGCCCTTACAAGACTCTAGTTTCTTGGATCAAGAGCCGCTTACCATCAATAATGCCCTTACAAGACTCTAGTTTCTTGGATCAAGAGCCGCTTACCATCAATAATGCCCTTACAAGACTCTAGTTTCTTGGATCAAGAGCCGCTTACCATCAATAATGCCCTTACAAGACTCTAGTTTCTTGGATCAAGAGCCGCTTACCATCAATAATGCCCTTACAAGACTCTAGTTTCTTGGATCAAGAGCCGCTTACCATCAATAATGCCCTTACAAGACTCTAGTTTCTTGGATCAAGAGCCGCTTACCATCAATAATGCCCTTACAAGACTCTAGTTTCTTGGATCAAGAGCCGCTTACCATCAATAATGCCCTTACAAGACTCTAGTTTCTTGGATCAAGAGCCGCTTACCATCAATAATGCCCTTACAAGACTCTAGTTTCTTGGATCAAGAGCCGCTTACCATCAATAATGCCCTTACAAGACTCTAGTTTCTTGGATCAAGAGCCGCTTACCATCAATAATGCCCTTACAAGACTCTAGTTTCTTGGATCAAGAGCCGCTTACCATCAATAATGCCCTTACAAGACTCTAGTTTCTTGGATCAAGAGCCGCTTACCATCAATAATGCCCTTACAAGACTCTAGTTTCTTGGATCAAGAGCCGCTTACCATCAATAATGCCCTTACAAGACTCTAGTTTCTTGGATCAAGAGCCGCTTACCATCAATAATGCCCTTACAAGACTCTAGTTTCTTGGATCAAGAGCCGCTTACCATCAATAATGCCCTTACAAGACTCTAGTTTCTTGGATCAAGAGCCGCTTACCATCAATAATGCCCTTACAAGACTCTAGTTTCTTGGATCAAGAGCCGCTTACCATCAATAATGCCCTTACAAGACTCTAGTTTCTTGGATCAAGAGCCGCTTACCATCAATAATGCCCTTACAAGACTCTAGTTTCTTGGATCAAGAGCCGCTTACCATCAATAATGCCCTTACAAGACTCTAGTTACTTGGATCAAGAGCCGCTTACCATCAATAATGCCCTTACAAGACTCTAGTTACTTGGATCAAGAGCCGCTTACCATCAATAATGCCCTTACAAGACTCTAGTTTCTTGGATCAAGAGCCGCTTACCATCAATAATGCCCTTACAAGACTCTAGTTTCTTGGATCAAGAGCCGCTTACCATCAATAATGCCCTTACAAGACTCTAGTTACTTGGATCAAGAGCCGCTTACCATCAATAATGCCCTTACAAGACTCTAGTTTCTTGGATCAAGAGCCGCTTACCATCAATAATGCCCGTACGAGACTCTAGTTACTTGGATCAAGAGCCGCTTACCATCAATAATGCCCTTACGAGACTCTAGTTTCTTGGACCAAGAGCCGCTTACCATCAATAATGCCCTTACGAGACTCTAGTTTCTTGGATCAAGAGCCGCTTACCATCAATAATGCCCTTACAAGACTCTAGTTTCTTGGATCAAGAGCCGCTTACCATCAATAATGCCCTTACAAGACTCTAGTTTCTTGGATCAAGAGCCGCTTACCATCAATAATGCCCTTACAAGACTCTAGTTTCTTGGATCAAGAGCCGCTTACCATCAATAATGCCCTTACAAGACTCTAGTTTCTTGGATCAAGAGCCGCTTACCATCAATAATGCCCTTACAAGACTCTAGTTTCTTGGATCAAGAGCCGCTTACCATCAATAATGCCCTTACAAGACTCTAGTTTCTTGGATCAAGAGCCGCTTACCATCAATAATGCCCTTACAAGACTCTAGTTTCTTGGATCAAGAGCCGCTTACCATCAATAATGCCCTTACAAGACTCTAGTTTCTTGGATCAAGAGCCGCTTACCATCAATAATGCCCTTACAAGACTCTAGTTTCTTGGATCAAGAGCCGCTTACCATCAATAATGCCCTTACAAGACTCTAGTTTCTTGGATCAAGAGCCGCTTACCATCAATAATGCCCTTACAAGACTCTAGTTTCTTGGATCAAGAGCCGCTTACCATCAATAATGCCCTTACAAGACTCTAGTTTCTTGGATCAAGAGCCGCTTACCATCAATAATGCCCTTACAAGACTCTAGTTTCTTGGATCAAGAGCCGCTTACCATCAATAATGCCCTTACAAGACTCTAGTTTCTTGGATCAAGAGCCGCTTACCATCAATAATGCCCTTACAAGACTCTAGTTTCTTGGATCAAGAGCCGCTTACCATCAATAATGCCCTTACAAGACTCTAGTTTCTTGGATCAAGAGCCGCTTACCATCAATAATGCCCTTACAAGACTCTAGTTTCTTGGATCAAGAGCCGCTTACCATCAATAATGCCCTTACAAGACTCTAGTTTCTTGGATCAAGAGCCGCTTACCATCAATAATGCCCTTACAAGACTCTAGTTTCTTGGATCAAGAGCCGCTTACCATCAATAATGCCCTTACAAGACTCTAGTTTCTTGGATCAAGAGCCGCTTACCATCAATAATGCCCTTACAAGACTCTAGTTTCTTGGATCAAGAGCCGCTTACCATCAATAATGCCCTTACAAGACTCTAGTTTCTTGGATCAAGAGCCGCTTACCATCAATAATGCCCTTACAAGACTCTAGTTTCTTGGATCAAGAGCCGCTTACCATCAATAATGCCCTTACAAGACTCTAGTTTCTTGGATCAAGAGCCGCTTACCATCAATAATGCCCTTACAAGACTCTAGTTTCTTGGATCAAGAGCCGCTTACCATCAATAATGCCCTTACAAGACTCTAGTTTCTTGGATCAAGAGCCGCTTACCATCAATAATGCCCTTACAAGACTCTAGTTTCTTGGATCAAGAGCCGCTTACCATCAATAATGCCCTTACAAGACTCTAGTTTCTTGGATCAAGAGCCGCTTACCATCAATAATGCCCTTACAAGACTCTAGTTTCTTGGATCAAGAGCCGCTTACCATCAATAATGCCCTTACAAGACTCTAGTTTCTTGGATCAAGAGCCGCTTACCATCAATAATGCCCTTACAAGACTCTAGTTTCTTGGATCAAGAGCCGCTTACCATCAATAATGCCCTTACAAGACTCTAGTTTCTTGGATCAAGAGCCGCTTACCATCAATAATGCCCTTACAAGACTCTAGTTTCTTGGATCAAGAGCCGCTTACCATCAATAATGCCCTTACAAGACTCTAGTTTCTTGGATCAAGAGCCGCTTACCATCAATAATGCCCTTACAAGACTCTAGTTTCTTGGATCAAGAGCCGCTTACCATCAATAATGCCCTTACAAGACTCTAGTTTCTTGGATCAAGAGCCGCTTACCATCAATAATGCCCTTACAAGACTCTAGTTTCTTGGATCAAGAGCCGCTTACCATCAATAATGCCCTTACAAGACTCTAGTTTCTTGGATCAAGAGCCGCTTACCATCAATAATGCCCTTACAAGACTCTAGTTTCTTGGATCAAGAGCCGCTTACCATCAATAATGCCCTTACAAGACTCTAGTTTCTTGGATCAAGAGCCGCTTACCATCAATAATGCCCTTACAAGACTCTAGTTTCTTGGATCAAGAGCCGCTTACCATCAATAATGCCCTTACAAGACTCTAGTTTCTTGGATCAAGAGCCGCTTACCATCAATAATGCCCTTACAAGACTCTAGTTTCTTGGATCAAGAGCCGCTTACCATCAATAATGCCCTTACAAGACTCTAGTTTCTTGGATCAAGAGCCGCTTACCATCAATAATGCCCTTACAAGACTCTAGTTTCTTGGATCAAGAGCCGCTTACCATCAATAATGCCCTTACAAGACTCTAGTTTCTTGGATCAAGAGCCGCTTACCATCAATAATGCCCTTACAAGACTCTAGTTTCTTGGATCAAGAGCCGCTTACCATCAATAATGCCCTTACAAGACTCTAGTTTCTTGGATCAAGAGCCGCTTACCATCAATAATGCCCTTACAAGACTCTAGTTTCTTGGATCAAGAGCCGCTTACCATCAATAATGCCCTTACAAGACTCTAGTTTCTTGGATCAAGAGCCGCTTACCATCAATAATGCCCTTACAAGACTCTAGTTTCTTGGATCAAGAGCCGCTTACCATCAATAATGCCCTTACAAGACTCTAGTTTCTTGGATCAAGAGCCGCTTACCATCAATAATGCCCTTACAAGACTCTAGTTTCTTGGATCAAGAGCCGCTTACCATCAATAATGCCCTTACAAGACTCTAGTTTCTTGGATCAAGAGCCGCTTACCATCAATAATGCCCTTACAAGACTCTAGTTTCTTGGATCAAGAGCCGCTTACCATCAATAATGCCCTTACAAGACTCTAGTTTCTTGGATCAAGAGCCGCTTACCATCAATAATGCCCTTACAAGACTCTAGTTTCTTGGATCAAGAGCCGCTTACCATCAATAATGCCCTTACAAGACTCTAGTTTCTTGGATCAAGAGCCGCTTACCATCAATAATGCCCTTACAAGACTCTAGTTTCTTGGATCAAGAGCCGCTTACCATCAATAATGCCCTTACAAGACTCTAGTTTCTTGGATCAAGAGCCGCTTACCATCAATAATGCCCTTACAAGACTCTAGTTTCTTGGATCAAGAGCCGCTTACCATCAATAATGCCCTTACAAGACTCTAGTTTCTTGGATCAAGAGCCGCTTACCATCAATAATGCCCTTACAAGACTCTAGTTTCTTGGATCAAGAGCCGCTTACCATCAATAATGCCCTTACAAGACTCTAGTTTCTTGGATCAAGAGCCGCTTACCATCAATAATGCCCTTACAAGACTCTAGTTTCTTGGATCAAGAGCCGCTTACCATCAATAATGCCCTTACAAGACTCTAGTTTCTTGGATCAAGAGCCGCTTACCATCAATAATGCCCTTACAAGACTCTAGTTTCTTGGATCAAGAGCCGCTTACCATCAATAATGCCCTTACAAGACTCTAGTTTCTTGGATCAAGAGCCGCTTACCATCAATAATGCCCTTACAAGACTCTAGTTTCTTGGATCAAGAGCCGCTTACCATCAATAATGCCCTTACAAGACTCTAGTTTCTTGGATCAAGAGCCGCTTACCATCAATAATGCCCTTACAAGACTCTAGTTTCTTGGATCAAGAGCCGCTTACCATCAATAATGCCCTTACAAGACTCTAGTTTCTTGGATCAAGAGCCGCTTACCATCAATAATGCCCTTACAAGACTCTAGTTTCTTGGATCAAGAGCCGCTTACCATCAATAATGCCCTTACAAGACTCTAGTTTCTTGGATCAAGAGCCGCTTACCATCAATAATGCCCTTACAAGACTCTAGTTTCTTGGATCAAGAGCCGCTTACCATCAATAATGCCCTTACAAGACTCTAGTTTCTTGGATCAAGAGCCGCTTACCATCAATAATGCCCTTACAAGACTCTAGTTTCTTGGATCAAGAGCCGCTTACCATCAATAATGCCCTTACAAGACTCTAGTTTCTTGGATCAAGAGCCGCTTACCATCAATAATGCCCTTACAAGACTCTAGTTTCTTGGATCAAGAGCCGCTTACCATCAATAATGCCCTTACAAGACTCTAGTTTCTTGGATCAAGAGCCGCTTACCATCAATAATGCCCTTACAAGACTCTAGTTTCTTGGATCAAGAGCCGCTTACCATCAATAATGCCCTTACAAGACTCTAGTTTCTTGGATCAAGAGCCGCTTACCATCAATAATGCCCTTACAAGACTCTAGTTTCTTGGATCAAGAGCCGCTTACCATCAATAATGCCCTTACAAGACTCTAGTTTCTTGGATCAAGAGCCGCTTACCATCAATAATGCCCTTACAAGACTCTAGTTTCTTGGATCAAGAGCCGCTTACCATCAATAATGCCCTTACAAGACTCTAGTTTCTTGGATCAAGAGCCGCTTACCATCAATAATGCCCTTACAAGACTCTAGTTTCTTGGATCAAGAGCCGCTTACCATCAATAATGCCCTTACAAGACTCTAGTTACTTGGATCAAGAGCCGCTTACCATCAATAATGCCCTTACAAGACTCTAGTTTCTTGGATCAAGAGCCGCTTACCATCAATAATGCCCTTACAAGACTCTAGTTTCTTGGATCAAGAGCCGCTTACCATCAATAATGCCCTTACAAGACTCTAGTTTCTTGGATCAAGAGCCGCTTACCATCAATAATGCCCTTACAAGACTCTAGTTTCTTGGATCAAGAGCCGCTTACCATCAATAATGCCCTTACAAGACTCTAGTTACTTGGATCAAGAGCCGCTTACCATCAATAATGCCCTTACAAGACTCTAGTTTCTTGGATCAAGAGCCGCTTACCATCAATAATGCCCTTACAAGACTCTAGTTTCTTGGATCAAGAGCCGCTTACCATCAATAATGCCCTTACAAGACTCTAGTTACTTGGATCAAGAGCCGCTTACCATCAATAATGCCCTTACAAGACTCTAGTTATTTGGATCAAGAGCCGCTTACCATCAATAATGCCCTTACAAGACTCTAGTTACTTGGATCAAGAGCCGCTTACCATCAATAATGCCCTTACAAGACTCTAGTTACTTGGATCAAGAGCCGCTTACCATCAATAATGCCCTTACAAGACTCTAGTTACTTGGATCAAGAGCCGCTTACCATCAATAATGCCCTTACAAGACTCTAGTTTCTTGGATCAAGAGCCGCTTACCATCAATAATGCCCTTACAAGACTCTAGTTTCTTGGATCAAGAGCCGCTTACCATCAATAATGCCCTTACAAGACTCTAGTTTCTTGGATCAAGAGCCGCTTACCATCAATAATGCCCTTACAAGACTCTAGTTTCTTGGATCAAGAGCCGCTTACCATCAATAATGCCCTTACAAGACTCTAGTTACTTGGATCAAGAGCCGCTTACCATCAATAATGCCCTTACAAGACTCTAGTTACTTGGATCAAGAGCCGCTTACCATCAATAATGCATAACTGAGTTACATAACTCTAAATATTACTAAATTATTTCGATATTTAAAAAATGGCGCCTGAATACAACATTACTGTATAATTATTGTATATAAATTCAAAATACAACCTTATAAATGTTTATTAAAATACAGAAATAGAACAAATTTTTTATTATAATAAATAATAATTAAAATATGTTGCCAAAATTTAATAAATAAATTAACAATGATGAACTTAAAAATAAAAGAAAAATGATTAAATTTGGATAATTTAGTTCATCAATGGCACCAAGAAGCACTAAACCAGTGTTCTAAATTACACCATCATGTACTCCACCAGGAAGATAAACCACTGAGTTCGTCACTAAACCAGTGTTCTAAATTACACCATCATGTACTCCACCAGGAAGATAAACCACTGAGTTCGTCACTAAACCAGTGTTCTAAATTACACCATCATGTACTCCACCAGGAAGATAAACCACTGAGTTCGTCACTAAACCAGTGTTCTAAATTACACCATCATGTACTCCACCAGGAAGATAAACCACTGAGTTCGTCACTAAACCAGTGTTCTAAATTACACCATCATGTACTCCACCAGGAAGATAAACCACTGAGTTCGTCACTAAACCAGTGTTCTAAATTACACCATCATGTACTCCACCAGGAAGATAAACCACTGAGTTCGTCACTAAACCAGTGTTCTAAATTACACCATCATGTACTCCACCAGGAAGATAAACCACTGAGTTCGTCACTAAACCAGTGTTCTAAATTACACCATCATGTACTCCACCAGGAAGATAAACCACTGAGTTCGTCACTAAACCAGTGTTCTAAATTACACCATCATGTACTCCACCAGGAAGATAAACCACTGAGTTCGTCACTAAACCAGTGTTCTAAATTACACCATCATGTACTCCACCAGGAAGATAAACCACTGAGTTCGTCACTAAACCAGTGTTCTAAATTACACCATCATGTACTCCACCAGGAAGATAAACCACTGAGTTCGTCACTAAACCAGTGTTCTAAATTACACCATCATGTACTCCACCAGGAAGATAAACCACTGAGTTCGTCACTAAACCAGTGTTCTAAATTACACCATCATGTACTCCACCAGGAAGATAAACCACTGAGTTCGTCACTAAACCAGTGTTCTAAATTACACCATCATGTACTCCACCAGGAAGATAAACCACTGAGTTCGTCACTAAACCAGTGTTCTAAATCACACCATCATGTACTCCACCAGGAAGATAAACCACTGAGTTCGTCACTAAACCAGTGTTCTAAATCACACCATCATGTACTCCACCAGGAAGATAAACCACTGAGTTCGTCACTAAACCAGTGTTCTAAATTACACCACCATGTACTCCACCAGGAAGATAAACCACTGAGTTCGTCACTAAACCAGTGTTCTAAATCACACCACCATGTACTCCACCAGGAAGATAAACCACTGAGTTCGTCACTAAACCAGTGTTCTAAATCACACCATCATGTACTCCACCAGGAAGATAAACCACTGAGTTCGTCACTAAACCAGTGTTCTAAATCACACCATCATGTACTCCACCAGGAAGATAAACCACTGAGTTCGTCACTAAACCAGTGTCCTAAATCACACCATCATGTACTCCACCAGGAAGATAAACCACTGAGTTCGTCACTAAACCAGTGTCCTAAATCACACCATCATGTACTCCACCAGGAAGGTAAACCACTGAGTTCGTCACTAAACCAGTGTCCTAAATCACACCATCATGTACTCCACCAGGAAGGTAAACCACTGAGTTCGTCACTAAACCAGTGTTCTAAATCACACCATCATGTACTCCACCAGGAAGATAAACCACTGAGTTCGTCACTAAACCAGTGTTCTAAATCACACCATCATGTACTCCACCAGGAAGATAAACCACTGAGTTCGTCACTAAACCAGTGTTCTAAATCACACCATCATGTACTCCACCAGGAAGATAAACCACTGAGTTCGTCACTAAACCAGTGTTCTAAATCACACCATCATGTACTCCACCAGGAAGATAAACCACTGAGTTCGTCACTAAACCAGTGTTCTAAATCACACCATCATGTACTCCACCAGGAAGATAAACCACTGAGTTCGTCACTAAACCAGTGTTCTAAATCACACCATCATGTACTCCACCAGGAAGATAAACCACTGAGTTCGTCACTAAACCAGTGTTCTAAATCACACCATCATGTACTCCACCAGGAAGATAAACCACTGAGTTCGTCACTAAACCAGTGTTCTAAATCACACCATCATGTACTCCACCAGGAAGATAAACCAGTGAGTTCGTCACTAAACCAGTGTCCTAAATCACACCATCATGTACTCCACCAGGAAGATAAACCACTGAGTTCGTCACTAAACCAGTGTCCTAAATCACACCATCATGTACTCCACCAGGAAGATAAACCACTGAGTTCGTCACTAAACCAGTGTCCTAAATCACACCATCATGTACTCCACCAGGAAGATAAACCACTGAGTTCGTCACTAAACCAGTGTCCTAAATCACACCATCATGTACTCCACCAGGAAGATAAACCACTGAGTTCGTCACTAAACCAGTGTTCTAAATCACACCATCATGTACTCCACCAGGAAGATAAACCACTGAGTTCGTCACTAAACCAGTGTTCTAAATCACACCATCATGTACTCCACCAGGAAGATAAACCACTGAGTTCGTCACTAAACCAGTGTTCTAAATCACACCATCACGTACTCCACCAGGAAGATAAACCACTGAGTTCGTCACTAAACCAGTGTTCTAAATCACACCATCATGTACTCCACCAGGAAGATAAACCACTGAGTTCGTCACTAAACCAGTGTTCTAAATCACACCATCATGTACTCCACCAGGAAGATAAACCACTGAGTTCGTCACTAAACCAGTGTTCTAAATCACACCATCATGTACTCCACCAGGAAGATAAACCACTGAGTTCGTCACTAAACCAGTGTTCTAAATCACACCATCATGTACTCCACCAGGAAGATAAACCACTGAGTTCGTCACTAAACCAGTGTTCTAAATCACACCATCATGTACTCCACCAGGAAGATAAACCACTGAGTTCGTCACTAAACCAGTGTTCTAAATCACACCATCATGTACTCCACCAGGAAGATAAACCACTGAGTTCGTCACTAAACCAGTGTCCTAAATCACACCATCATGTACTCCACCAGGAAGATAAACCACTGAGTTCGTCACTAAACCAGTGTCCTAAATCACACCATCATGTACTCCACCAGGAAGATAAACCACTGAGTTCGTCACTAAACCAGTGTCCTAAATCACACCATCATGTACTCCACCAGGAAGGTAAACCACTGAGTTCGTCACTAAACCAGTGTCCTAAATCACACCATCATGTACTCCACCAGGAAGATAAACCACTGAGTTCGTCACTAAACCAGTGTTCTAAATCACACCATCATGTACTCCACCAGGAAGATAAACCACTGAGTTCGTCACTAAACCAGTGTTCTAAATCACACCATCATGTACTCCACCAGGAAGATAAACCACTGAGTTCGTCACTAAACCAGTGTTCTAAATCACACCATCATGTACTCCACCAGGAAGATAAACCACTGAGTTCGTCACTAAACCAGTGTTCTAAATCACACCATCATGTACTCCACCAGGAAGATAAACCACTGAGTTCGTCACTAAACCAGTGTTCTAAATCACACCATCATGTACTCCACCAGGAAGATAAACCACTGAGTTCGTCACTAAACCAGTGTTCTAAATCACACCATCATGTACTCCACCAGGAAGATAAACCACTGAGTTCGTCACTAAACCAGTGTTCTAAATCACACCATCATGTACTCCACCAGGAAGATAAACCACTGAGTTCGTCACTAAACCAGTGTCCTAAATCACACCATCATGTACTCCACCAGGAAGATAAACCACTGAGTTCGTCACTAAACCAGTGTCCTAAATCACACCATCATGTACTCCACCAGGAAGATAAACCACTGAGTTCGTCACTAAACCAGTGTCCTAAATCACACCATCATGTACTCCACCAGGAAGATAAACCACTGAGTTCGTCACTAAACCAGTGTCCTAAATCACACCATCATGTACTCCACCAGGAAGATAAACCACTGAGTTCGTCACTAAACCAGTGTTCTAAATCACACCATCATGTACTCCACCAGGAAGATAAACCACTGAGTTCGTCACTAAACCAGTGTTCTAAATCACACCATCATGTACTCCACCAGGAAGATAAACCACTGAGTTCGTCACTAAACCAGTGTTCTAAATCACACCATCATGTACTCCACCAGGAAGATAAACCACTGAGTTCGTCACTAAACCAGTGTTCTAAATCACACCATCACGTACTCCACCAGGAAGATAAACCACTGAGTTCGTCACTAAACCAGTGTTCTAAATCACACCATCACGTACTCCACCAGGAAGATAAACCACTGAGTTCGTCACTAAACCAGTGTTCTAAATCACACCATCATGTACTCCACCAGGAAGATAAACCACTGAGTTCGTCACTAAACCAGTGTTCTAAATCACACCATCATGTACTCCACCAGGAAGATAAACCACTGAGTTCGTCACTAAACCAGTGTTCTAAATCACACCATCATGTACTCCACCAGGAAGATAAACCACTGAGTTCGTCACTAAACCAGTGTTCTAAATCACACCATCATGTACTCCACCAGGAAGATAAACCACTGAGTTCGTCACTAAACCAGTGTTCTAAATCACACCATCATGTACTCCACCAGGAAGATAAACCACTGAGTTCGTCACTAAACCAGTGTTCTAAATCACACCATCATGTACTCCACCAGGAAGATAAACCACTGAGTTCGTCACTAAACCAGTGTTCTAAATCACACCATCATGTACTCCACCAGGAAGATAAACCACTGAGTTCGTCACTAAACCAGTGTTCTAAATCACACCATCATGTACTCCACCAGGAAGATAAACCACTGAGTTCGTCACTAAACCAGTGTTCTAAATCACACCATCATGTACTCCACCAGGAAGATAAACCACTGAGTTCGTCACTAAACCAGTGTTCTAAATCACACCATCATGTACTCCACCAGGAAGATAAACCACTGAGTTCGTCACTAAACCAGTGTTCTAAATCACACCATCATGTACTCCACCAGGAAGATAAACCACTGAGTTCGTCACTAAACCAGTGTTCTAAATCACACCATCATGTACTCCACCAGGAAGATAAACCACTGAGTTCGTCACTAAACCAGTGTTCTAAATCACACCATCATGTACTCCACCAGGAAGATAAACCACTGAGTTCGTCACTAAACCAGTGTTCTAAATCACACCATCATGTTCTCCACCAGGAAGATAATCCACTGAGTTCGTCACTATACCAGTGTTCTAAATCACACCATCATGTACTCCACCAGGAAGATAAACCACTGAGTTCGTCACTAAACCAGTGTCCTAAATCACACCATCATGTACTCCACCAGGAAGATAAACCACTGAGTTCGTCACTAAACCAGTGTCCTAAATCACACCATCATGTACTCCACCAGGAAGATAAACCACTGAGTTCGTCACTAAACCAGTGTCCTAAATCACACCATCATGTACTCCACCAGGAAGATAAACCACTGAGTTCGTCACTAAACCAGTGTTCTAAATCACACCATCATGTACTCCACCAGGAAGATAAACCACTGAGTTCGTCACTAAACCAGTGTCCTAAATCACACCATCATGTACTCCACCAGGAAGATAAACCACTGAGTTCGTCACTAAACCAGTGTCCTAAATCACACCATCATGTACTCCACCAGGAAGATAAACCACTGAGTTCGTCACTAAACCAGTGTCCTAAATCACACCATCATGTACTCCACCAGGAAGATAAACCACTGAGTTCGTCACTAAACCAGTGTCCTAAATCACACCATCATGTACTCCACCAGGAAGATAAACCACTGAGTTCGTCACTAAACCAGTGTCCTAAATCACACCATCATGTACTCCACCAGGAAGATAAACCACTGAGTTCGTCACTAAACCAGTGTCCTAAATCACACCATCATGTACTCCACCAGGAAGATAAACCACTGAGTTCGTCACTAAACCAGTGTCCTAAATCACACCATCATGTACTCCACCAGGAAGATAAACCACTGAGTTCGTCACTAAACCAGTGTCCTAAATCACACCATCATGTACTCCACCAGGAAGATAAACCACTGAGTTCGTCACTAAACCAGTGTTCTAAATCACACCATCATGTACTCCACCAGGAAGATAAACCACTGAGTTCGTCACTAAACCAGTGTCCTAAATCACACCATCATGTACTCCACCAGGAAGATAAACCACTGAGTTCGTCACTAAACCAGTGTCCTAAATTACACCATCATGTACTCCACCAGGAAGATAAACCACTGAGTTCGTCACTAAACCAGTGTCCTAAATTACACCATCATGTACTCCACCAGGAAGATAAACCACTGAGTTCGTCACTAAACCAGTGTCCTAAATTACACCATCATGTACTCCACCAGGAAGATAAACCACTGAGTTCGTCACTAAACCAGTGTCCTAAATTACACCATCATGTACTCCACCAGGAAGATAAACCACTGAGTTCGTCACTAAACCAGTGTCCTAAATCACACCATCATGTACTCCACCAGGAAGATAAACCACTGAGTTCGTCACTAAACCAGTGTCCTAAATCACACCATCATGTACTTCACCAGGAAGATAAACCACTGAGTTCGTCACTAAACCAGTGTCCTAAATCACACCATCATGTACTTCACCAGGAAGATAAACCACTGAGTTCGTCACTAAACCAGTGTCCTAAATCACACCCTCATGTACTTCACCAGGAAGATAAACCACTGAGTTCGTCACTAAACCAGTGTCCTAAATCACAACATCATGTACTCCACCAGGAAGATAAACCACTGAGTTCGTCACTAAACCAGTGTCCTAAATCACACCATCATGTACTCCACCAGGAAGATAAACCACTGAGTTCGTCACTAAACCAGTGTCCTAAATCACACCATCATGTACTCCACCAGGAAGATAAACCACTGAGTTCGTCACTAAACCAGTGTTCTAAATCACACCATCATGTACTTCACCAGGAAGATAAACCACTGAGTTCGTCACTAAACCAGTGTTCTAAATCACACCATCATGTACTTCACCAGGAAGATAAACCACTGAGTTCGTCACTAAACCAGTGTTCTAAATCACACCATCATGTACTCCACCAGGAAGATAAACCACTGAGTTCGTCACTAAACCAGTGTTCTAAATCATACCATCATGTACTTCACCAGGAAGATAAACCACTGAGTTCGTCACTAAACCAGTGTTTAAATCACACCATCATGTACTCCACCAGGAAGATAAACCACTGAGTTCGTCACTAAACCAGTGTTCTAAATCACACCATCATGTACTCCACCAGGAAGATAAACCACTGAGTTCGTCACTAAACCAGTGTTCTAAATCACACCATCATGTACTCCACCAGGAAGATAAACCACTGAGTTCGTCACTAAACCAGTGTCCTAAATCACACCATCATGTACTCCACCAGGAAGATAAACCACTGAGTTCGTCACTAAACCAGTGTTCTAAATCACACCATCATGTGCTGCACCAGGAAGATAAACCACTGAGTTCGTCACTAAACCAGTGTTCTAAATCACACCATCATGTACTCCACCAGGAAGATAAACCACAGAGTTCGTCACTAAACCAGTGTTCTAAATCACACCATCATGTGCTCCACCAGGAAGATAAACCTCTGAGTTCGTCACTAAACCAGTGTTCTAAATCACACCATCATGTGCTCCACCAGGAAGATAAACCACTGAGTTCGTCACTAAACCAGTGTTCTAAATCACACCATCATGTACTCCACCAGGAAGGTAAACCACTGAGTTAGTCACTAAACCAGTGTCCTAAATCACACCATCATGTACTCCACCAGGAAGATAAACCACTGAGTTCGTCACTAAACCAGGTTTCTAAATCACACCATCATGTACTCCACCAGGAAGGTAAACCACTGAGTTCGTCACTAAACCAGTGTCCTAAATCACACCATCATGTACTCCACCAGGAAGATAAACCACTGAGTTCGTCACTAAACCAGTGTCCTAAATCACACCATCATGTACTCCACCAGGAAGATAAACCACTGAGTTCGTCACTAAACCAGTGTTCTAAATCACACCATCATGTACTCCACCAGGAAGATAAACCACTGAGTTCTTCACTAAACCAGTGTCCTAAATCACACCATCATGTACTCCACGAGGAAGATAAACCACTGAGTTCGTCACTAAACCAGTGTCCTAAATCACACCATCATGTACTCCACCAGGAAGATAAACCACTGAGTTCGTCACTAAACCAGTGTCCTAAATCACACCATCATGTACTCCACCAGGAAGATAAACCACTGAGTTCGTCACTAACCCAGTGTCCTAAATCACACCTTCATGTACTCCACCAGGAAGATAAACCACTGAGTTCGTCACTAAACCAGTGTCCTAAATCACACCACCATGTACTCCACCAGGAAGATAAACCACTGAGTTCGTCACTAAACCAGTGTTCTAAATCACACCATCATGTACTCCACCAGGAAGATAAACCACTGAGTTCGTCACTAAACCAGTGTCCTAAATCACACCATCATGTACTCCACCAGGAAGATAAACCACTGAGTTCGTCACTAAACCAGTGTTCTAAATCACACCATCATGTACTCCACCAGGAAGATAAACCTCTGAGTTCGTCACTAAACCAGTGTTCTAAATCACACCATCATGTACTCCACCAGGAAGATAAACCACTGAGTTCACTTCCAGAACTATCGACAAACTACACAAGAAAACTTAGATAACTGTCTTAGTCACTCCAAAAGTTCTTGTCTTCCAACTCAAATTAATACCTGTTGAACACTACACAACAATGTAAATGTCTTCCTGACTCACTTTCATGAGGCTTCTCAGTACACTACCCATTTACTCACTTTCATGAGTCTTCTCAGCACACTACCCATTTACTCACTTTCATGAGGCTTCTCAGCACACTACCCATTTACTCACTTTCATGAGGCTTCTCAGCACACTACCCATTTACTCATTTTCATGAGGCTTCTCAGCACACTACTCGTTTACTCACTTTCATGAGGCTTCTCAGCACACTACCCATTTACTCACTTTCATGAGGCTTCTCAGCACACTACCCATTTACTCACTTTCATGAGGCTTCTCAGCACACAACTCATTTACTCACTTTCATGAGGCTTCTCAGCACACTACCCATTTACTCACTTTAATGAGGCTTCTCAGCACACTACCCATTTACTCACTTTAATGAGGCTTCTCAGCACACTACCCATTTACTCACTGCTACAACAGAAAGGAAAAAAGCTTTTCCTTAAATACGTCACAGTTCTTTGTTCACCATAACCAGATCGAGACAATACTCAGACGACCTCTCACAGGAAATATATGACCTCATACGCACACACGAAAAGTAGTTTCTGTCAGCCATATAGGACAAGTGAAAATTTGTGTATGCAATAATTTCGCCAAAATTATTCTGAACCTAACGAAAAAAAATATATTTCACTGTGTTTGTTTAGTATTAAATTATTGTAAACAAATCTAAAATGTATTTAGTTGGGTTGGGCTAAAATAAATTATTCTTGTTATAATAGGGTTAGGTAAGTTTTCTAAGATTCTTTTGGTGCAAAATTAAAAAATTTTACATTAACATTAATGAAAAAAATATATCTTTAAACGTATAAGAGAAAATTTTAGAAAGGACTTAATTTTAAATGAGTTCTTGCTAATTGACCAGTTTTACATATTCGGCACGACATTATATATATATCTATATATATATATATATATATATATATATATATATATATATATATATATATATATATATATATATATGTGTGTGTGTGTGTGTGTGTGTGTGTGTGTGTGCAAAACAACCACTGTGAAAGAGTAGTGAAATTCCAAGCGCTTTCGTGACTACTCACATTGTCAAGGAACTATGAAAGTAATACATCAAAGGAAGGCAATTAAAGGGCTTAGACTACACCTCACAGTCAACTCCCACAACAAAGAAACACCTGACGCGCGACAATACCGGACTCATAAGAAAAGAGGAGCACTGCAGTAGGTCCGCTGGTCCAACTAGACAGGTCCTCATGACATCCCAATAACAAATTATTCTACCCAAGAAATAAGGATTATTATTTCTCCAATGTATTATTAAACTCTAACCAAATTTTATTAATTATAAATGAATCTAATTTACATAAACCTAAGGAAATATTCATATTATTGTCAAAACTGCTTTTTATGAAACAAGATTCAATTATATTTCTGTCAACCATGGACTTGCTTGATACAACTTTCTCAACTTTTTGAAAATCAATTGGATGGTTAAAATCTCTCACATGAATAATAGAATCACCTGTTTGCTGTGATCTTACTGCACACACACACACACACACACGTATATATATATATATATATATATATATATATATATATATATATATATATATATATATATATATATATATATATATATATATATATATATATGCAATAAGATCACAGTAAACAGGTGATTTCAGAATATGCAAAACAACCACTCTGAAAGAATAGAGAAATTCCAAGCGCTTTCGTGACTACTCACATTATCAAGGAACTATGAAAGTAAAGCATCAGAGAAGCTATATAAGGGGTCTGGTCGGCACCTCACTATCAGATCCCACAACGGTTTAAACACGTGACGCGCGGCGAGCCAACTTGGAAAGGTCCTTGGCACAACTCACCCCACAAACTATTCTACCCAAGAAATAAGAAATAATAAATTAGATCCATTTATAATTAATAGAATTTGGGAAGAATTTAATAATACACTGGACAAATAATCTTTAAAATTTCTTATTTCTTGGGTAGAATAGTTTGTGGGGTGAGTTGTGCCAAGGACCTTTTCAAGTTGGCTCGCCGCGCGTCACGTGTTTAAACCGTTGTGGGATCTGATAGTGAGGTGCCGACCAGACCCCTTATATAGCTTCTCTGATGCTTTACTTTCATAGTTCCTTGATAATGTGAGTAGTCACGAAAGCGCTTGGAATTTCTCTATTCTTTCAGAGTGGTTGTTTTGCATATATATATATGTATATATATATATATATATATATATATATATATATATATTATATATATATATATATATATATGTATATATATATATATATATATATATAGGATGGGGTCCACCTCTGGTGTAAATTGTGGGACCCATAGCCTCGGAGAAGTGCATAAAAAGGCTTCAAGGAAAAATATTTGGATTTCTTCCTGAAGCCGTTTGAATATTCCACTTCCCCTACCACCCCATCTTTTAGTATATTTTTTTTTACCAATAGGAATATATATATATATATATATAGGAATATATATATATGTATATATATATATATATGTATATATATATATATATATATATATATATATATATATATATATGTCGTGCCGAATAGGCAGAACTTGCCATCTTGGCTTAAATAGCAACGCTCATCTTGCCATATAGGACAAGTGAAAATTTGTGTATGCAATAATTTCGCCAAAATCATTCTGAACCTAACGAAAAAAAATATATTTCACTGTGTTTGTTTAGTATTAAATTATTGTAAACAAATCTAAAATGTATTTAGTTGGGTTAGGCTAAAATAAATTGTTCTTGTTATTATAAGGTTAGGTAAGTTTTCTAAAATTCTTTTGGTGCAAAATTATAAATTTTTACATTAACATTAATGAAAAAAATATATCTTTAAACGTATAAGAGAAAATTTTAGAAAGGACTTAATTTTAAATGAGTTCTTGCTAATTGAACAGCTTTACATATTCGGCACGATATATATATATATATATATATATATATATATATATATATATATATATATATATATATATATATATATATATATATATATATATATATATATGGTGACCCGGAAAGGAAGAAACACTTTCATTTTCATTAGGTCCATCACTGTCTTGCCAGAGGCGCGCCTACACTGTAGCTTATCAACACTCCTCCTTCAGGTTGCAGCTACTGTACTTCCCACCTCCAGGACTCAAGTCCTGGAGGTGGGAAGTACATTCCAACAGCACCTCAAGTCGTAAAATCCAATAGTCCCCACTCGCTCCTGTCTAACACGCTCACTCATGCTTGTTGGAAGTCCAAGTCCCTCGCACACAAAACTCCTTTACCCCCTCCTTCCAACCTTTCCTAGACCAACCCCTACTCCACCTTCCTTCCACTACAGATTTATACGTTCTCCAGGTCATTCTGTTTTGTTCCATCCTCTCTTAATGTCCAAATCACCTCAACAACCCCTCCTCAGCCTTCTGGGTAATACTTTTAGTAACCCTGCACCTCTTCCTAATTTTCACACTACGGATTCTCTGTATTATATTCACACTGCATATTGCACTCAGATATAAGATCTCTACTGCAACATTCACAACCCATGCTTCACGCCCATAAAAGAGTGTTGGAATGACTATACTCTCATACATTCCCCTTTTTGCTTCCATGGACAACATTCTTTGTCTCCACAGACTCCTCAGTGCACCACTCACTCTTTTCTGCCTCATTAATTCTATGATTCATCTCGTCTTTCATAGACTGATCTGCTGAAAAGTCCGGGCTGTGGCTCGTACGTTGGTTTGCGTGCAGCCAGCAGCAACAGCCTGGTTGATCAGGCGCTGATCCACCAGGAGGCCTGGTCACAGACCGGGCCGCGGGGGCGTTGACCCCCGAAACTCTCTCCAGGTAAACTCCAGGTAAACATTCAGTTCCTCCATACTCCCTCCCTCCAGTCTTTCATTACATAAAATTTTATCCTCATCACCTTACTCCTCCCTATATTCACTTTTAATCTCCTTTGTTTACATACATACCCTTACAAACTCGTCCACCAACCTCTGCAGCTTCTCCACAGAATCTCCCAAAAGTACAGTGTCATCAGCAAAAAGTAACTGTAACAATTCCCACTCTGTGTTAGATTCTTCACCTTTTAATCCCACGCCTCTTGCTAACACCCAATCATTCACTTTTCTTACAACCCTATCTATAAATATACTGAACAACCATGTTGACATCACAATCCCTGTCTAAGGTCTACTTTTACTGGGAAATAATCTCCCTTTCTTCCACAAACCCTAACCTGAGCCTCACTATCCTCGTAAAAACTCTTCACTGCTTTCAGTAACCTACCTCCTATTCCATACACCTGCAACATCTGCCACATTACCCCCCCCCTATCCACCCTAACATACTCCCTTTCCGAATTCATAAATGCCGCAAAAATCTCTTTACCTTTATCCAAATACTGTTCACCTATATGTTTCACTGCAAACACTTGGTCTACACACCCCCTACCCTTCCTAAAGTCTCCTTGTTCTCTCTGCGATCCTGCTCTCCGTCTTACTTTTAATTCTTTCAGTAATATACCAGATATACTCAACAGGCTTATTCCTCTATGATTCTTAGACTAGCTTTTGTCCCCTTGGTCTTTATTCCAAAGAACAATGCATACTCTCTGATGATTCCTATGTACCTTACCCTCTTCCATACATTTATTAAATAAAAGCACCAACCACTCCAAAACTATGTCCTCCACCTGCTTTTAACATTTTCTCTTTATCTCATCAATCCCAACTGATTTACCTCCCTTTCATCCTACCCACTGCCTCACGCAGTTTCCCCACACTCACACATATAAATATATATATATATATATATATATATATATATATATATATATATATATATATATATATATATAATATATATATATATATATATATACGTATACTGGTACACCACCGATTTTCCTGTACCCCTGGTTTCAAAGCTTTGCCGGATTAACCCTTTTGATGCACCAACGGTTGTCACCTTCATCAACACATTAATTATATACGTCCCGTAAGTCTGTAAAGCACCATGGACTGCTAAAACCTTAAATTAAAGAAATAATAAATGTAAATTAAATAATTAAATTCAATATTCAATTAAAAAATTTTTTTTATCAAGGAAATTTATTTATCAATCTAAAAGTTGAGAGGTGTCATAATTACTGTCTGTTTCGTAGTTATTCTTGTAAATACGATGTTGTAGGTGTGGCAGTTTTTAAACATTTCTTGCAAACGAAGTTGCTTCATGTGTTTTCATCTTTCCCTAAGTAACTTTACATGAAACAAATGTAAATTCATGAATTACGAGCGGGAACTTAAAATTCCCGCTCGTAATTGTGTCTGGACTAACGGAGGTGCCGGACCACCAATTGCCGGAAAATCAGTGGCGTGTCAGAATAATGGTTTTTAACTAATAATTAATTCTAGGTTTTAATATATAACTCTATAGAAATCTAGTCTACCTTACAGTCTAAAATATTAGGGTGTGGGCCAACTGGTTAGCCAGTCTCGAGTCCTGGAAGTGGGAAGCAGAGTACCGGGGGGAGTATATTGCAGATCCGAGGATAATTTAAGAGGTTTGTAGATGAATGGTTCAGAGAACCGACATGTTGATAAATTAGACACATGTGCAACTCTTGGGTATCTTTATTGAGGAAACGTTTCGCCACACAGTGGCTTCATCAGTCCATACAAAGGAGAATCTTGAAGAACAGGAGGAGAATGAGGTAATCAGTCCACATCGACTCAAGGTTGAGGGACTGATTACCTCATTCTCCTCCTGTTCTTCAAGATTCTCCTTTGTATGGACTGATGAAGCCACTGTGTGGCGAAACGTTTCCTCAATAAAGATACCCAAGAGTTGCACATGTGTCTAATTTATCAATTTAAGAGGTGATGTCTAGGCACCTCTGACCTGAAAGCTATTGATTGAACGATGGAGAATGTGATTCTTTTTGCAGGAGTCTCATACATATACTTTCTATTTCTTTTCTTCTTATATATATATATATATCTCCGACTTCTTTTTATGGTACGGAGAATAGAGCGAATATTTTTCAAAAAAAAAAAAAAGAATTTTATCTAATAATACTGGTTTGTTTTGCAAGTCGTAATCGTCGACTGTGTCTCGTTTTTTGGTTAAAATACAAGAACGTACCTATATGATCTCTGTAAATATTACTTGAACAGGTACGTTGGTATAATGGTACATTTCTTTGCCAACCTTTCCCTGGAGTAGCTACCTGCAGCATTCAAATGAACTTTGCTAGAGACCACTGCAACAGTTACATAAATATTCCTTGTCTGAAAGAGCAAGAGGCACTCTGCTGACGCTGCTGCACTCACCTATATTTGAGTATGAGTCCCGTGCAGATTTTAACAATAGAACCTGATGCTATTATATTCATATACTTAGGATCTTCCTTAATGATCCATTAACATGCTATTGGAACCTCGTGTTAAGGATTTTGAGTTTCATTTGTTCATAAATTTAGTCATATTCAGAGTCAACCAACGTCTTTTTCAGTACCTGATGGTCTTAATAATAATAATAATAATAATAATAATAATAATAATAATAATAATAATAATAATAATAATAATATCTTTATTTCTACAAGTACATGTACAAGGTATATACTAGGATCTGCATGAGGCTGTCATCTGCTGAGGACGCGGTTAACCTCCAAGAAGATATAAACAAAGTTTTCCAGTGGGCAACGGTAAACAATATGATGTTCAATGAGGACAAATTCCAACTACTCCGTTATGGAAAACTGGAGGAGATAATAACTAGAACAGAGTATACTACAGACTCTGGCCATACAATGAAGCGGAAAAATAATGTAAGGGACCTGGGAGTAGTAATGTCTGAGGATCTCACTTTCAAGGATCACAACAGTGCCACGATCACAAGTGCAGAGAAAATGATAGGATGGATAATGAGAACGTTCAAAACGAGAGATGCCAAACCAATGATGATCCTTTTCAAATCACTTGTTCTCTCTAGGCTGGAATACTGCTGTACATTAACATCTCCATTCAAAGCAGGTGAAATCGCAGATCTAGAGAGTGTACAGAGATCCTTTACTGCACGTATAAGTTCTGTCAAGCACCTTAACTACTGGGAACGCTTGGAAGCACTTGACTTGTACTCGTTGGAACGCAGGAGGGAGAGATATATCATAATCTATACTTGGAAAATGCTGGAAGGAATGGTCCAAAATCTGCACACAGAAATCACTCCCTACGAAAGTAAAAGACTGGGCAGGCGATGCAAAATGCCCCCAATTAAAAGTAGGGGCGCCATTGGTACACTAAGGGAAAGCACCATAAGTGCCCGGGGCCCAAAACTGTTCAACAGCCTCCCATCAAGCATTAGGGGAATTGCCAATAAACCCCTGGCTGCCTTCAGGAGAGAGCTGGACAGTCAGTGCCGGATCAGCCGGGCTGTGGCACGTACGTTGGACTGCTTGCGGACAGCAGTAACAGCCTAGTTGATCAGGCCCTGATCGATCGGGAGGCCTGGTCATGGACCGGGCCACGGGGGCGTTGATCCCCGGAATAACCTCCAGGTAACCTCCAGGTAACCATAACTGACATCAGTGACATACTACTATATAAAAGCCCCTTGTCCCAGGATGCGACCCACACCAGTCCACTAGCACCCAGGTACCTATTTTACTGATGGGGAACATAGACAACCGGAGTAAGGAAAGACGCCCAACGTTTCTACCCTCGCCGGGAATCAAACCCGGACACTCGCTGTGCTAGCCACGGGGCCAGAGCGACTCGTTCTTCTTTGTGTATCTTCCAAATTTCCTCTTGTAATTCTGTCGCTCATCTTATATGTAGCCATTATTTACTAAAATATTCTAGTGTATAATTAATATCTCTCTCTAGCGACTCTATTATTATTATAAAACGAAGCGCTAAACCACAAGGGCTATACAGCTAGCGACACTATGCGCCTTTAAATATTTCTATTATTCCCTTCCGTGTGTTTGTCCCATTCGTAGATATACAAGTGCGCAAAATTAGGTGTTCAAGGGAAAATAATCACACTGGGCACATAACAATCACACTGAGCACAAGACAATCACACTGAGCACAAGACAATCACACTGAGCACATAACAATCACATTGAGCACGAAACAATCATACTGAGCACATAACAATCACACTGGGCACATAACAATCACATTGAGCACGAAACAATCATACTGAGCACATAATAATCACACTGGGCACAAAACAATCACACTGGGCACATAACAATCACACTGGGCACATAACAATCACACTGGGCACAAAACAATCACACTGAGCACATAACAATCATACTGAGCACATAACAATCACACTGGGCACATAACAATCACACTGGGCACATAACAATCACACTGGGCACAAAACAATCACACTGAGCACATAACAATCATACTGAGCACATAACAATCACACTGGGCACATAACAATCACACTGGGCACATAACAATCACACTGGGCACAAAACAATCACACTGAGCACAAGGCAATCACACTAGAAGCACGAGACAACCTAACTGAACACAAAACAAGGAATGGCGAGTGAAATGCCTTAAGATTTCAGAGATACTTCATTCCATCTTCATGGAAAGAAAAATGGGAAACATAAAAACTATAAGTGTAAACAAATGGAAAATTAAAGATTACAAAAAGTATATAAATTTTCCTCAACTACAAAACACGTAACACAAACGTAACACAAACTGGAAATACGGTTCAGGGCTTCACATGCAAAATACGTAACACAAACTGGAAATACGGTTCAGGGCTTCATATGCAAAATACGTAGCACAAACTGGAAATACGGTTCAGGGCTTCACATGCAAAATACGTAACACAAACTGGAAATACGGTTCAGGGCTTCACATGCAAAATACGTAACACAAACTGGAAATACGGCTCAGGTCTTCACATACAAAACACCACCAGTGAGAAGCTCAGCGAAGACCGAGGTACTGTAGACTGAATGAAAAGATTGAAAGAAAAGATTAGGACACCTATCTTTGAAGGCTGTGATCGTGACACAAGGGGAAGAATAGAAATAAGCTCTAAATGAGGAGCGCACGTCTACGTAAATTAGAACACTGGCAGTGAGCGAAGCGTAGTGAGATGTGAACTTTGATGCAAGAGGTAGTGCAGGTGGGGAGCACGAGTCGACACAGAAGTGCCGTTCCCAGAATGAAGGAGTTATCTAGATGTGGCGTTGATTTTCATAACTGAAGTGGGATTTATCAAGTCATAAAGAGATCTACCTCTCTGCTATGGTAGATCTGTTAGTGGCCTGATAAAGCCCACTACTTGGGCCAAACGTAGTCAATAAAGAATCGAGTGAGGAGAGAATGGTTATGGAACCTTGGTATACGACCTTAATTCATTTCAGAAGGCTGTTCGAGTGCCTCTCTGTTTGAGTATCGAGCAAGTTCTTCCCAACCAATTTTCTGTTTGGTTGTCTGTTACCACTAATCTTCGTAAGCCCCTTGGTGACTTATTTATACAAATAATACAGAAAAACGCCAAAAAATGTTAAATACGAAATAGTTTACAACGAAGTTCTGGCAGGTCGAATTAGTTTGGTCGAGTGCTGAGCTTGGTTCGAGTAGGGAGGTGATCGTATACCGAGGTTCCACTGGTATTTCTCTGATACAAGTGTTTGAGCACTGAGATGATCCACACCAGTCATTCTCATACCATACAATATTATGCACATTATAGTGGACTTTCTCTCTATACCATGACTTATAATCCAGAATTATAAGTAGAGGCAATAACGAAAGTTATCACAAAAATACTGCAGTACGACTAAGTCAACATTCCTACTAATTGTTACGCCTAAACTAGAGAGAGAAACAATTTGATGTTCAGTTTAGGTAACAGAGGATAATCTTATTTCTAAAGGTTTGCATACCCATTAAGTAGTACTGAAGTTTGAGAAGTTAGCAAGAATTACTCAAAGGGTATTATAAAGACTGGCATCATTAACAAGGGTACCATCTTCGCGATACTCAAAGAAAACATCTGGTAGCAGACTCCCACATGGTTTACAGTAACTAGAAACATCTGACTATATGATATACGAGTTCTTTAACCTTAACCAAGTTTTGAGTTATGGAAATGACGAGCAACTGGTTGGTCACGAGTGAATTTTAAACCAATCTATCGACAGTGTCTTGGGATACCCGGAATATAGGGTTCTGAATTATCCGACTCACAGTCTTGAAAACAATTCATGACGGAATCACTGAAGGAGAATATGAACTATGACAATTCTGAGGAGTTTGACAATTACGTTGAAAGTTCAAAAAGTCACCCTTTAATATCTCAAGGGTTTAAAGTCTGTAATACACAAAGGCGAAGAGTCTTAACTTTTGCGTGAGAAATATTCAAGATGAAATGCATGCACCCAGTTCTGACTCAGAGTCAAGACAAATAGCTGCAGTTTCCGACCTTACAGACTCAACTAGCAGTCTCTGAGACAGTAGTAGTGTCCTCTACGAAAGACTGAACTGGATAAGGGCTAGTGGCTGGGAATTGGGCAGCGACCATGAAATTCCGTAGAGACGTATAGACTTGGTCAACTCCTGCGTTCAAATTGAAAATCAGAAGAGTTGGAAGATAGTAGTTTGCAACTGGCTAAAATTCTGAACAGACTTTAAAGTGACAGGACCGAATTTCCTTCTTTAAAATTCTTGTGGTTTTCGGAGAGAATTAAACCGACTTCATCAGTAAAGCATAATCACAAATTATTTCATGGGAGAAAGTTGCAGAAACGCTTAAAGCAGCACCAGAGAAAACCATACCTAACCTTGACGCTCAGCTGTCAGTTAAACATCCACATGAAATGGCAGTGTTCTTAACACGTATGAGATTCTCAGCGATGTCCTCCCCTTCCGTGAGCGGAGGCAGGTTTGGCACGGTGCCTCCAGCTATGTGTCACGCAGATTACATCACTCTATCTACTTTCTGCTTGAAAACGTCAAGTTTCTTTCATTTCAACTTAAGCTTTTTTTAAGTTCTACAGCTCTTTGTTCAACTTGATTCCCAAGTCTCTTTTGATCTAAGTTTAATGCTTCAAGAACTAGTACGAGAAAAAAAAGAAAGAGAAAAACTAGCCGGAAAAAAACAGATCAAGAGGAACGATTATCTAGGGAAAAAAAAAGAATAAGAAAGGAAATAGGGGAAAGTTCATGAAAAGCTGGAACAAGATCAGAAAGCAAGAGGGAGAGAGGAAGTTTGAATTAGTGAAACATTAAACTTTAATCAAAAGAAACTTGGGGACGAAACTAAACAGACAACTATAAAACTACAAAAATTAGTCGAAACGAAAGAAATTTGATTTTTTTTTCAAACATAGAGAAGATGTAGTGTTGTAATGTGTTGCAGTTATTACTGGAGGCACCATGCCAAACCTGCCTCCAGTGTTGTAATGTGTTGCAGATATTACTGGAGGCACCAGGCCAAACCTGCCTCCAGTGTTGTAATATGTTGCAGTTATTACTGGAGGCACCAGGCCAAACCTGCCTCCAGTGTTGTAATGTGTTGCAGATATTACTGGAGGCACCATGCCAAACCTGCCTCCAGTGTTGCAATGTGGTGCAGATATTACTAGAGGCACCATGCCAAACCTGCCTCCAGTGTTGTAATGTGTTGCAGTTATTACTGGAGGCACCAGGCCAAACCTGCCTCCAGTGTTGTAATGTGTTGCAGTTATTACTGGAGGCACCAGGCCAAACCTGCCTCCAGTGTTGTAATGTGTTGCAGTTATTACTGGAGGCACCAGGCCAAACCTGCCTCCAGTGTTGTAATGTGTTGCAGTTATTACTGGAGGCACCAGGCCAAACCTACCTCCAGCGTTGTAATGTGTGCCTGCAGATATTACTGGAGCCACCAGGCCAAACCTGCCTCCAGTGTTGTAATGTGTTGCAGTTATTACTGGAGGCACCAGGCCAAACCTACCTCCAGCCAGAATTACTGGAGGCACCAGGCCAAACCTGCCTCCAGCGTTGTAATGTGGTGCAGATATTAGTGGAGGCCAGTCCAGTTGTAATGTGGTGCAGATATTACTGGAGGCACCATGCCAAACCTACCTCCAGCGTTGTAATGTGTTGCAGTTATTACTGGAGGCACCAGGCCAAACCTACCTCCAGCATTGTAATGTGGTGCAGATATTACTGGAGGCACCATGCCAATCCTACCTCCAGCGTTGTAATGTGTTGCAGTTATTACTGGAGGCACCAGGCCAAACCTACCTCCAGCGTTGTAATGTGGTGCAGATATTACTGGAGGCACCATGCCAAACCTGCCTCCAGTGTTGTAATGTGGTGCAGATATTACTGGAGGCACCAGGCCAAACCTGCCTCCAGTGTTGTAATGTGGTGCAGATATTACTGGAGGCACCAGGCCAAACCTGCCTCCAGTGTTGTAATGTGGTGCAGATATTACTGGAGGCACCCTGCCAAACATGCCTCCAGTGTTGTAATGTGGTGCAGATATTACTGGAGGCACCCTGCCAAACCTGCCTCCAGTGTTGTAATGTGGTGCAGATATTACTGGAGGCACCCTGCCAAACCTGCCTCCAGTGTTGTAATGTGGTGCAGATATTACTGGAGGCACCATGCCAAACCTGCCTCCAGTGTTGTAATGTGGTGCAGATATTACTGGAGGCACCCCAAACCAAACCTGCCTCCAGTGTTGTAATGTGGTGCAGATATTACTGGAGGCACCATGCCAAACCTGTCTCCAGTGTTGTAATGTGGAGCAGATATTACTGGAGGCACAATGCCAAACCTGCCTCCAGTGTTTAATGTGGTGCAGATATTACTGGAGGCACCAGGCCAAATCTGCCTCCAGTGTTGTAATGTGGTGCAGATATTACTGGAGGCACCATGCCAAACCTGCCTCCAGTGTTGTAATGTGGTGCAGATATTACTGGAGGCACCATGCCAAACCTGCCTCCAGTGTTGTAATGTGGTGCAGATATTACTGGAGGCACCATGCCAAACCTGCCTCCAGTGTTGTAATGTGGTGCAGATATTACTGGAGGCACCATGCCAAACCTGCCTCCAGTGTTGTAATGTGGTGCAGATATTACTGGAGGCACCATGCCAAACCTGCCTCCAGTGTTGTAATGTGGTGCAGATATTACAGGAGGCATCATGCAAACCTGCCTCCAGTGTTGTAATGTGGTGCAGATATTACTGGAGGCACCATGCCAAACCTGCCTCCAGTGTTGTAATGTGGTGCAGATATTACTGGAGGCACCATGCCAAACCTGCCTCCAGTGTTGTAATGTGGTGCAGATATTACTGGAGGCACCATGCCAAACCTGCCTCCAGTGTTGTAATGTGGTGCAGATATTACTGGAGGCACCATGCCAAACCTGCCTCCAGTGTTGTAATGTGGTGCAGATATTACTGGAGGCACCATGCCAAACCTGCCTCCAGTGTTGTAATGTGGTGCAGATATTACTGGAGGCACCATGCCAAACCTGCCTCCAGTGTTGTAATGTGGTGCAGATATTACTGAAGGCACCCTGCCAAACCTACCTCCAGTGTTGTAATGTGGTGCAGATATTACTGGAGGCACCAGGCCAAACCTGCCTCCAGTGTTGTAATGTGGTGCAGATATTACTGGAGGCACCAGGCCAAACCTGCCTCCAGTGTTGTAATGTGGTGCAGATATTACTGGAGGCACCTTGCCAAACCTGCCTCCAGTGTTGTAATGTGGTGCAGATATTACTGGAGTCACCAGGTCAAACCTGCCTCCAGCGTTGTAATGTGGTGCAGATATTACTGGAGGCACCCTGCCACACCTGCCTCCAGTGTTGTAATGTGGTGCAGATATTACTGGAGGCACCATGCCAAACCTGCCTCCAGTGTTGTAATGTGGTGCAGATATTACTGGAGGCACCAGGCCAAACCTGCCTCCAGTGTTGTAATGTGGTGCAGATATTACTGGAGGCACCGTGCCAAACCTACCTCAAGTGTTGTAATGTGGTGCAGATATTACTGGAGGCACCCTGCAAAACCTGCCTCCAGTGTTGTAGTGTGGTGCAGATATTACTGGAGGCACCCTGCCAAACCTGCCTCCAGAGTTGTAATGTGGTGCAGAT
Organism: Cherax quadricarinatus; assembly: GCF_038502225.1. Classification (NCBI taxonomy): domain Eukaryota; kingdom Metazoa; phylum Arthropoda; class Malacostraca; order Decapoda; family Parastacidae; genus Cherax; species Cherax quadricarinatus. The sequence goes on along the minus strand of NC_091364.1, from coordinate 20,591,990 downwards.
ATTACTGGAGGCACCCTGCCAAACCTGCCTCCAGTGTTGTAATGTGCTGCAGATAATACTGGAGGCACCATGCCAAACCTGCCTCCAGTGTTGTAATGTGCTGCAGATATTACTGGATGCACCATGCCAAACTTGCCACCAGTGTTGTAATGTGGTGCAGATATTACTGGAGGCACTATACCAAACCTGCCTCCAGTGTTGTAATGTGGTGCAGATATTACTGCACCATGCCAAACCTGCCTCCAGTGTGTAATGTGCTGCAGATATTACTGGAGGCACCATGCCAAACCTGTCTCCAGTGTTGTAATGTGGTGCAGATATTACAGGATGCACCATGCCAAACCTGCCTGCAGTGTTGTAATGTGCTGCAGATATTACTGGAGACACCAGATATTACCAGAAGCACCATGCCAAACCTGCCTCCAGTGTTGTTAAGATATTACTGGAGGCACCATGCTGCCTCCAGTGTTGTAATGTGGTGCAGATATTACTGGAGGCACCTGGAGGCACCCTGCCAAACCTGCCTCCAGTGTTGTAATGTGCTGCAGATAATACTGGAGGCACCATGCCAAACCTGCCTCCAGTGTTGTAATGTGCTGCAGATATTACTGGATGCACCATGCCAAACTTGCCTCCAGTGTTGTAATGTGGTGCAGATATTACTGGAGGCACCCTGCCAAACCTGCCTCCAGTGTTGTAATGTCGTGCAGATATTACCGGAAGAACCATGCCAAACCTGCCTGCAGTGTTGTAATGTGCTGCAGATATTACTGGAGACACTATACCAAACCTGCCTCCAGTGTTGTAATGTGGTGCAGATATTACTGGAGGCACCATGCCAAACCTGCCTCCAGTGTTGTAATGTGGTGCAGATATTACAGAAGGCTCCATGCCAAACCTGACTCCAGTGTTCTAATATGCTGCAGATAACAACGGAGGAACCATACCAAACCTGCCTCCAGTGTTGTAATGTGGTGCAGATATTACTGGAGGCACCCTGCCAAACATGCCTCCAGTGTTGTAATGTAGTGCAAATATCACTGTAGGCACCATGCCAAACCTGCCTCCAGTGTTGTAATGTGTTGCAGATATCACCGGAGGCAGCATGCCAAACCTGCCTCCAGTGTTGTAATGTGGTGCAGATATTACAGAAGGCTCCATGCCAAACCTGACTCCAGTGTTGTAATGTGTTGCAGATATCACCGGAGGCAGCATGCCAAACCTGCCTCCAGTGTTGTAATGTGGTGCAGATATCACCGGAGACACCATGCCAAACCTGCCTCCAGTGTTGTAATGTGGTGCAGATATTACAGGAGGCTCCATGCAAACCTGCCTCCAGTGTTGTAATGTGGTGCAGATATTACTGGAGGCACCCTGCCAAACATGCCTCCAGTGTTGTAATGTGGTGCAGATATTACTGGAGGCACCCTGCCAAACATGCCTCCAGTGTTGTAATGTGGTGCAGATATTACTGGAGGCACCCTGCCAAACCTGCCCCCAGTGTTGTAATGTGCTGCAGATAATACTGGAGGCACCCTGCCAAACCTGCCTCCAGTGTTGTAATGTGCTGCAGATATTACTGGATGCACCATGCCAAACTTGCCTCCAGTGTTGTAATGTGTTGCGGATATTACTGGAGGCACCCTGCCAAACCTGCCTCCAGTGTTGTAATGTGGTGCAGATATTACCGGAAGAACCATGCCAAACCTGCCTCCAGTGTTGTAATGTGGTGCAGATGTTACCGGAAGCACCATGCCAAACCTGCCTGCAGTGTTGTAATGTGCTGCAGATATTACTGGAGACACTATACCAAACCTGCCTCCAGTGTTGTAATGTGGTGCAGATATTACTGGAGGCACCATGCCAAACCTGCCTCCAGTGTTGTAATGTGCTGCAGATATTACTGGAGGCACCATGCCAAACCTGCCTCCAGTGTTGTAATGTGCTGCAGATATTACTGGAGGCACCATGCCAAACCTGCCTCCAGTGTTGTAATGTGCTGCAGATATTACTGGAGGCACCATGCCAAACCTGCCTCCAGTGCTGTAATGTGCTGCAGATATGCCTGGAGGCACTATACCAAACCTGCCTCCAGTGTTGTAATGTGTTGCAGATATTACTGGAGGCATCCTGCCAAACCTGCCTCCAGTGTTGTAATGTGCTTCAGATATTACTGGAGGCACCCTGCCAAACCTGCCTCCAGTGTTGTAATGTGGTGCAGATATTACCGGAAGCACCATGCCAAACCTGCCTCCAGTGTTGTAATGTGCTGCAGATATTACTGGAGGCACCATGCCAAACCTGCCTCCAGTGTTGTAATGTGGTGCAGATATTACCGGAAGCACCATGCCAAACCTGCCTCCAGTGTTGTAATGTGGTGCAGATATTACTGGAGGCACCATGCCAAACCTGCCTCCAGTGTTGTAATGTGGTGCAGATATTACCGGAAGCACAATGCCAAACTTGCCTCCAGTGTCGTAATGTGGTGCAGATATTACTGGAGGCACCATGCCAAACCTTCCTCCAGTGTTGTAATGTGGTGCAGATATTACAGGAGGCACCATGCAAACCTGCCTCCAGTGTTGTAATGTAGTGCAAATATCACTGTAGGCACCATGCCAAACCTGCCTCCAGTGTTGTAATGTGTTGCAGATATCACCGGAGGCACCATGCCAAACCTGCCTCCAGTGTTGTAATGTGCTGCAGATATTATTGGAGGCAGATATTACAGGCCCATGCCAAACCTGACTCTGTTCTAATATGCTGCAGATAACAGGAGGAACCATGTGCCTCCAGTGTTGTAATGTGCTGCAGATATTACTGGAGGCACCCTGCCAAACCTGCCTCCAGTGTTGTAATGTGCTGCAGATAATACTGGAGGCACCATGCTAAATCTGCCTCCCGTGTTGTAATGTGCTGCAGATAATACTGGAGGCACCATGCTAAATCTGCCTCCCGTGTTGTAATGTGCTGCAGATATAACCGGAGACACCATGCCAAACCTGCCTCCGTTCACGGAAGGGAAGGACATCACTGCATTGGCTTGATAGCCAACACTCTGGGTTCACACACTGAGTGTCCGGGGTTCGATCCCCAGCACGGGTGGAAACACTGGAATTGTTTCGTTACACCTGTTGTCCTCGTTCATCTAGCAAGCAAGCAGGTACCTGGATATTAGCTGACTGGTGTGGATCGCACCTTGGGAGACAGGATTTTGAGAACGATGTCGCACTATGTGAATACTGAAGTGACAACAGGGCCGCTTAAGCAGTTTCAGAAATTTCTGTACATACATCCTGACTTCCCTTCCCTCTCCACAAGTCAATTACAACGAAGACAAAACAATCACATTGAATACAAGACACTTACTCTGAAAAAAAGACAATCTCAGTGAACACAATCACAATGACCACAAGACACTCACAATTAGCACAAAACAATCACACTAAACGCAAGACAATCACAGTTAACGTAAGAAAATCATAATGATCACATGATAATGACAGTAAGAAGTGTAACACAAGCGAATCACAGTGAAGTTAAGGTAATTACATAGAACAAATGACATTTCATACTTAAGACAAGACAATGCCATCCATCAGAAGATAATCTCACTTAAAATATCATCCATCAGAAGATAATCTCTCTTAAAATATCATCCATCAGAAGATAATCTCACTTAAAATATCATCCATCAGAAGATAATCTCTCTTAAAATATCATCCATCAGAAGATAATCTCACTTAAAATATCATCCATCAGAAGATAATCTCACTTAAAATATCATCCATCAGAAGATAATCTCACTTATAATATCATCCATCAGAAGATAATCTCACTTAAAATATCATCCATCAGAAGATAATCTCACTTAAAATATCATCCATCAGAAGATAATCTCACTTAAAATATCATCCATCAGAAGATAATCTCACTTAAAATATCATCCATCAGAAGATAATCTCACTTAAAATATCATCCATCAGAAGATAATCTCACTTATAATATCATCCATCAGAAGATAATCTCACTTAAAATATCATCCATCAGAAGATAATCTCACTTAAAATATCATCCATCAGAAGATAATCTCACTTAAAATATCATCCATCAGAAGATAATCTCACTTAAAATATCATCCATCAGAAGATAATCTTTCTTAAACTAAAATACACTTACACAGGAAAAAAACACTGAAAAACAACAACATTAATAATAATAATAATAATAATAATAATAATAATAATAATATTATTATTATTATTATTATTATTATTATTATTATTATTATTATTATTATTATTATACTATTAGGTTAGGTTAGGTAATGTTTGTCAGGAAACAGGCCAAGTATTTCTTGACGCGGGTCTTAGTCATATGAAGACCCGAAGCTGGAGCTTTTCGTCACCTGACCGAGCCCTTCCACTGGCTTACCCTCCACACCTTTAAAAATTATGGTTATAATTATAACCATTGGTAAATAAACTTTTCTACTACTACTACTGCTACTGATAATAATAATAATAATAATAATAATAATAATAGTAATAATAATAATAATAGGTAAACTGGCCCTGGGGATATTGTCTCGTTTTTGCTTTAACTGAGACAATAGTTAAAAGTTGATAAGTGATCCATGGCAAGGTATTACTGTACTACATAAGCTCAGCTTCCTGCGCCACAATGATCGTAAAATTCTAATGTTGCAAATTGCATAAAATACGTATGTGTGTGGGAATGTATTGTTGTGGGTATCGATGTACACATATACACTGTTGAGAATGCATGTCTTTACAGATGTATGATTATGTATAAGAATGTACATATATATATATATATATATATATATATATATATATATATATATATATATATATATATATATATATATATATATATGTATATATATATATATATATATATATATATATATATATATATATATATATATATATGTATATATATATATATATATATATATATATATATATATATATATATATATATATATATATATATAATGTGTGTGTGTGTGTGTGTGGCTATCTCCCGAGCCAGCGAACCAGGCACTAGGTTCAGCCATAATGTGGATCTGGCAATTGTGAAGGTGACGTGGTTACCACTGTGGTTACCACTGTGCTGGTTGAAGCACAGTTGTCTATTTTGTCTTTTGGCTGCTGCTCTGCCTTGACTACCGTGGCGTGCGCTAATGCCTATCTGCTGAACATAGTGTATATAGTTTACATACTTCTGTTTATACTTGGTGAAGGATAATATAATTCAAAAGTTTTCTACTGTGTTTTTTTGCCCCTAGTTCCCTTTTTACACCCAGGATACAGGCCTTGATTACCTGGGTCGTAATAGTGCGCGTGTATATGTGTGTTGAAGCGTATCCCACATGTAGATAAGATACTGCAAAAGAAATGAGAGTACATTTTGTGTCGTAATTGCTGTCCTCTTCAACAGAATGTACTCTGGAGGAATGAGGACAAGTCAGGTAAAAAAATAAATGTAGCACTGTTATACTCTACTGGTCCAAGGCAGTGGAGTGTGTAGGAAACGTGAAGGATGTTTTCAGGGATCAACGATCCCGGAGTCAGGTCCCAGATCAGGTCTCCTGGTTAATCAAGGCTTAATGAACTAATCTGTTACAGCTGGTCGCAAACAATTCAACATTCCGAACCACAGCTCGGATGATCAGTGACTGACTTGAGGAACTTATCAAGTTCCCTCTTTAAGACTGCAAGGGATCACTTGGTAATCCCCTTTTGTATGCAGAGAGGAGGATGAGAAGTCTTAGGCTCCTCACACACATTCTGGCAGCCCTACTTTTTATATGGGGTATTTCACAGCATCAGCCGAGGCTATTATTATCGTATGGAATGATTTCTGTGCTCAGTTTTAGCCTTGGTAAGAAGACACATGTGCAATAGTTAGGTATCTTTATTTCGAAGTGTTTCGCCTACACAGTAGGCTTCTTCAGTTGAATACAGAAGAGTGAGTAGAAGCAGTGATGTGAAGATGATGTCACCAGTCCATCACTCTAGAAGACGTAGTGATGGACTGGTGACATCGTCTTCACATCTCCACTGCTTCTACTCACTCTTCTATATTCAACTGAAGAAGCCTACTGTGTAGGCGAAACGTTTCGGAATAAAGGTACCTAACTGTTGCTTATGTGTCTTACTTACCAACCTGTTGGTATTATATACCATTTTAATATTCAGTTTTAGTCTTGCAATACAGTAGACCCATTGAGAAAACTCGAAAAAAAACACAAAATTAAGCCCTATGGTTAGGTCAGGTAAGGTTCATCAGGAAACAGGACAAGTGTTTCCAGATGCGGGTCTTAGTTATATGATAACCTCCCGTTGGAGCTTTTGGTCATCTGACCGATACCTTCTGCTGGCTTATCGATCAAACTCTTTAAAAATTACGGTCACAGTTATAAGCATTTTTATTAAAATAAAGCCCTGATAATTATTCTTGGCTGATCTATAACCACTAAAACACTAAATATGAGGAAAGAATTAGGTATACCTAGTGTTAATTATAGTACTTGAAGTCACTGTGAGGGAAAAGTTCAACAGATAGGAGTAGCAAGGGAGTATATAGTAACAATAGTTTGATTGCCGGCTACTTGTTAAGGTAGGGTAAGTCTAGCGCCCGCTATTCCCCCCTTTTTTCCCCCTCCCCGAAAGTGATAGTTTGATTGCCGGCTGCTTGTTAAGGTAGGGTCAGTCTAGCTCCTGCTATCCCTTCCCCTCCCTCTTCCCCTTCCCCCAAAGGTGACGTGTGGGGCTCCGGCCAAACAGCACTCACTCTACTCACAGCTCCCAGCACTACTGTAAGTACATGCCTGCTCATATTCTAGTGGACTTATTGGTTGAAAGCTTCACTTTTGACCAATAATAAACTTAGTCCTTTCAGTCTTGCTCTGTTAAATGTCTTAATAATCACCACGTCTTTTAGGTATTGTACTTATCATGGAGCGTGATTTCTTAAGCAGTGGGTAACCTCTCTCTCTTTCCAGCTGGGAATGACAGAATGGGTCACCTGCCAACCAACAAGTAGAATTGAAAGAGACGGACTAACGTCCTGAGACGTCCCATGTTTTATCTACTTACCTGTGCACTTGTATGAAGTTGCAGGACGTAACCCCTCATCATTGCAGTGGTAAAGATCCTGCTTTCCTGTCATCTGGATAGATTATTTTACGGCTATAGACTGTGAAGAACGAGCCGGTGGATTGTCACCAACACCTGCGACCCTTCCCCCCCACATCATCAGCAACGGCTACGATTTCAACAACACACAGTGTCACCAACACCAGACACCCAAGTTTTATATATATTAGCATTGAATTCAGATATCATTTATATTTTTCATTTTTCATTTTCTTTAATGTAGGATCAATATTTCATATTTAAGAGTTTTATATTTTAAATTTTCTAAACAATAAAGTGTTTATGTTTGTCAGTTTTTGTTCTTTTTCTATGCATTAATTTTCCTGAGGAGGAGCCAGCCTTAGTAATACTGACTGAAGTTGTTACAGGGCAGAGTAAGCCTTCACAAGTGGCGACCTTGCCAGGATTCGCTCGACTGAATCAAGATTCAACTCCATCACGAATCTACCATTGGAACTTCAATGCTGCATACCACCAGCCATGAGTAATCATTCTCTATGGTAGGACTACAGTACAGGTATTTAAAAGATTTGGTGATTGTTATAGTCTCAATTTATTGTAAGTCAAGTCAAGGCAGGAATACTAGTTAATTCTGCCACCTATTTTTGTGTGAGCTTGAAACGCTTTGGAGGATTAGACTGTAGGGACCCGAGATTTTCCAGTGACAATTTGTTTCATTGAGCTCTTTATTATATCAATTGAATTGTCGTAGGACACTCTTGATTTATTGGTGAGAGGATTGGATGGTCAAGTGACCCCATTCTACTTACTGTTTGCTCGGACCCGGTGTAGAACCCTTCGTTTTCATTAATACATACTGTTTAATTGAAGCAGGGATCGAGCCTTCTGGTTTATTTACAGTTTGAGCGGAGCAGGAATTGAACCCTCCATTTTCTTTAATACCCGTTTCATTTTTCCCCTGATAGTTTAAGTTATTCTTGCAAGTATGGAGGAATACCAGTTTTGGATGAACACTGGAAGTAAGTTAGGAATAACAGGGAAAAATTTAGAATCTTTCATTAGTGCTAAGATCCAGGAAAGAATTGAAAGAGAGAATTGAGAGAGAAGAGAGACAGTTAGAAAGGGAAAGACAAGAGGAAAAGGAGAGAGAATCGAAAGAGAAGAGGAAAAGGAGAAAGACAACCTTGAAAGACAGGAGAAAAAGGAGAGAGAGAGAATCGAAAGAGAAAACCAAGATAGACAGTTAGAAAGAGAGAGAGAAGACAAAAAGGAGCGTGATAGACTTGATCGTGAGGAGAGAGCTAGAGTACGTGAGGAACAAGTTAAATTAAGAGAACTTGAGGAAAGAGCAACAGCTAGAGAACGTGAGGAAAAAGCTAGAGAACGTGAGGAAAAAGCTAGGGAACGTGAGGAAAAAGTTAGAGAACTTGAGTTAAGAGAGAGAGAAAAAATTGCGAGCTCGAAAAAGCTTGCTTGGAATTAGAGAATAAAAAGTTAACTCTTACACAACAATTAGAGGAAAGAGTAATTGAACATCATGCAGCTAGTGCACATATTCCAACACCTAATTGACCTCCCTTCACAGAGGGTGAAGATATTACTTAATACATTATCAGGTTTGAAAATACCGCTACCCTCTGTGAATGGCCTGCTGACACCTGGACTACCAGGTTAGGAATGTTATTTTCTGGTACAGCTTTGAATATCTATGCAACTTTGTTACACGATATCGTATGTAATTATAACCTACTGAGGAAGGCAATCCTTAAAGCATATCAAAAAACCACAAATTCTTACAGGAAAGATTTCAGGTATGCCACCTTACAGCATGGCCAAAATTTTCAGCAGTTACAAGTAACACTCTTTCGTTTGTTCGACTTTTGGATAGAGAGTTCAGGAATTGATCACAGTTATGAATCTCTTAGAGACTTCATGGTTGCTGACCAGTTCCTGACAGCTCCTCCCGACCAGATAAGAACATTCATCAGAGAACGTAACCTGATTAAAGCTGAGGAAGTTGCTGAGGCTGCTGACCTATATGCTGAGGCTCACAATTCCTATAAAGACCAAAAGGGATCGAACCCTAAGGGCAAGGGTTCATCAGACCTTAAGAAATCAAAGCCTCTAGTGGAAAGTAAAATTACTTCTTTTATTCCTGTTTGTCATTTGAGTGGTGTTAAAGGACATAAACGTCCAGATTATCCTTCTAAGAAGGTCCAAAAAGTTGGAAGATGTTTTAAAGACTGTAATGACCAAGCACCCTTCTGTTCAGGAACAGTTAATGGACTTAATGTATCTACCATTTTACGAGACACCGGATGCACATGTATAGTCATTTCTGATAAGCTGTTCCCTAATCTTAAAGAAACTCATTCCTCTGCTATACTTTCAGACTACTTGGGCCGTACAGACACTTTTCCTACCATCCGTTGTTACATTAGGTCTAAATGGTTTACATGTTGGTCTGAAGCCGTACTAGCTCCCATCACTTCTTGCTCCGTACTAATAGGTAATGTAAAAGGTGCCATTCTTCCTTCTGAGGTTGACCTTTCATCACCAAAGATGGACATAAGCTTTTCAGATCCTCTTCCTGTAGAGTCAGAAAAGACCCTCGACAATTCAGATGAGACAATGTCTCGTGATATTCATGTGGGATTAAAAACCAGCGATACTACTCTCGAAAGCGAGGTAGTAGGATCACCGGTTCACTTGTTACATGAAAGTGAAGACATCACCTCCGATACTATAAATGTCTTGACTAGGGCTAAGACCAAAGCCCAGGCTTCTCCTACTGTCCATCCTTTGATTTTCCCTGACTTCAAGCCTTCAGATATATCAAAGAACTCCTTTGTCAATTTACAACGTAATTGCCCTTCTCTTCAGAATTGCCATAATGCCGCTAAACGAAATCGAGTTATCCAAAGGAAAAACTTTTCATATAAATTTGAATATATAAAAGGTATCTTGTTCAAGTCAGTATTCAAATTAAATTCAGATGAGATAGACTATTCCATCTTAGTTGTTCCAAGTCAATACAGAGAGATTGTTCTTAAAACGGCTCATGACCTGCCAGTGGCCGGACATTTCTCGCATCGTAAAACCCTAAATAAAATTAGGGAAACCTATTTTTGGCCAAAAATGTCCTCAGATGTCACTACCTATTGTAGATCGTGTAAAGTTTGCCAACTGTCATCCTCCCGAGGTACCAGGAGAGTACCTGTGGTCAAAATGCCAGTCTTTACGGTACCCTTTGAAAGAGTAGCTATTGACATCGTTGGTCCTTTATCTCCACTTTCATCTGGGGGACATAGATATATATTAACATTAGTTGATTATGCTTCGAGTTTCCCTGAAGCCGTACCCTTAAAGACCATAACTACTACAGAGGTGACTGAAGTCCTTTTGTCCATCTTCTCCAGAGTGGGCATCCCTAGAGAAATTTTGTCTGACCGTGGGACACAATTCACATCTGACTTAATGCAACATCTATACCAACTTCTGGGAGTGAAGCCTCTCTTCACCACACCCTATCATCCCAGCTGTAATGGGAGGATTGAGCGCCAGCATTCGATTCTCAAGTCCATTTTAAGGAAACTTTGCTCCCTTAAACCTAAGGAGTGGCATCGTTACCTACCCTGTGCTTTGTTTGCCATGAGGGAAGTTCCCAGTGACTCTTTGGGGTTATCACCTTTTGAACTTCTCTATGGTAGGCAGGCCAGAGGTCCATTGTCCATCCTTCATTATTTATGGACTAATGAGGAGGTAAATGCTGAGGTTCAGTCTTCTTACCAGTTTCTCCTTGACCTTAGATCCAAACTTGAGGAGACCTCTGACATAGTTTCGAAAAACTTACACTTGTCAATGGACCAGTACAAAACCTATTTTAATTCCAAAAGTCAGAGGAGAAGTTTTAAAGTAGGGGATGAAGTTCTGGTACTTTTGCCTATCAAGTCAAATAAATTATTAGTAGCATGGAAAGGTCCATATAAAGTATTAAAAATTTGTGGGAAGGTTGATTACCTCATAGAAGTCAAGGGGAAACCGAAGAAACCGAAGAAATTCGGTTAACTGCCTTAATAACTTTGACTTAGTTTTTCCACACGAACTTGATAAGACAACTGAAGAATGTAAGGTGTGCGTAATTGACACCTCTAACTTGGTGACTCTTGACCACTCGGACGCAACCAACATTAATATTAATGAATCTTTGGATGACCATAAGAGACATGAACTACTTCAATGTGTGAGTAACTTCTCAGACGTCTTTACTGATATTCCAGGTGTCACCTCCACGGTAGTCCATAAGATTGACTTAGTGACGGACAGTCCTATCAAACGGAAATTATACCCAGTTCCAGTTCACCTTAGGGATGCATTTGACCGAGAGGTAGACGAATTATTAAAACTAAAGATCATTGAACCTTCAATATCTGCATATTGCTCACCAGTAGTCATGGTTAAGAAGGAGGATAATTCATATAGACTTGCTATTGACTTCAGAGGCCTTAATGCTATAACTCGGTGGGATGCTGAGGCTATGCCCTTAATAGATAGCGATCTACACAAATTTTATGACTCTTCCTTCTTTTCAGAGATTGATATTGCGCAGGCATATCATCAAGTAATGTTAGATCCTTCTTCTAAGCAGTACACCGCTTTTTCTACACACCAAGGACTGATGCAATATAGAACTATGCCCTTCGGTTTGGTAACTGCCTGTGCTACCTACGTGAGACTGATGAGAAAGGTCTTGGGTAATATGCCAAATGTTTCAGTTTATTTTGATAACATTTACGTAATGACATCCACGTGGGGCGAGCATATCCAAACATTAACATCAGTTTTATATAGGTTACGCTCACATGGCCTCACTGCCAAGCAGAAGAAATGCTTCCTTGGATATAATAAGATTAGATATCTTGGACTGATACTTTCTAATAACTCCCTGCAGCCTCTCCCCAGTAAGATCAAAGCTTTATTGGAATTTAAATTCCCCAAAATCAAGAAGCTCATGCGTAGCTTTCTTGGCTCTGTAAACTTTTATGCATGGTTTATCCCGAACCTTACTGATCTTACAGGCATCTTATCTGACTTCCTTAAAAAGTCTGTGAAGGAACCTCTTGAACTTTCCTACGTAGCTCGGGAAAAGTTTAATGAGATTAAAAATATCTTCTCGAAAGACCCTATACTTAAGATTCCAGATATTAATAAAACATTTTGTTTAAGAACTGATGCCTCCAATACTAGCTTAGGTGCGGTGTTACTGCAATACCATGATGGTACTCACTTCCCTGTATGCTTCCTAAGCCGGAAACTCCTTCCCGCCAAAACGAGATACTCCACCATAGAAAAGGAATGTTTGGCTCTTGTGTGGGGTATCTCCAAGCTTAAATTTTATCTACTGGGAAAAGAATTCATTTTAGAAACGGATCACAAACCTTTGATATACCTAGAAACTTTTAAGGGAACCAACAGTCGCCTCTTGAGGTGGACATTGACTCTCCAAGCTTTTAAGTTCCATATTGTGTATATCAATGGTTCAGCCAATTATTTCTCTGACTGGTTATGTCGTGACAGTCAGTAGAAGATTTGTTGTCTTACGCGACTTCCACGTGTTAGAACTTTTTCCTCGCCTATTCTTCTTATACTCCTTGACTATAAGTCTTGGTATGGGGGAGTGTGAGGGAAAAGTTCAATAGATAGGAGTAGCAAGGGAGTATATAGTAACAATAGTTTGATTGCCGGCTACTTGTTAAGGTAGGGTAAGTCTAGCTTCCGCTATTCCCCCTCTTTTTCCCCCTCCTCGAAAGTGATAGTTTGATTGCTGGCAGCTTGTTAAGGTAGGGTCAGTCTAGCTCCCACTATCCCTTCCCCTCCCTCTTTCCCCCCCACCGAAAGGTGACATGTGGGGCTCCAGCCAAACAGTAATCACTCAACTCACAGCTCCCAGCACTACTGTAAGTACATGCCTGCTCATATTCTAGTGGACTTATTGGTTGAAAGCTTCACTTTTGACCAATAATAAACTTAGTCCTTTCAGTCTTGCTCTACGTTAAATGTCTTAATAATCACCACGTCTTTTAGGTATTGTACTTATCATGGAGAGTGATTTCTTAAGCAGTGGGTAACCTGTCTCTCTTTCCAGCTGGGAATGACAGAATGGGTCACCTGCCAACCAACGAGTAGAATTGAAAGAGACGGACTAACGTCCTGAGACGTCCCATGTTTTATCTACTTACCTGTGCACTTGTATGAAGTTGCAGGATGTAACGCCTCATCATTGCAGCAGTAAAGAACCTGCTTTCCTGTCATCTGGATAGATTATTTACGGCTATACACACTGTGAAGAACGAGCCGGTGGGTTGTCACCAACACCTGCGACCCCTCCCCCCCCCACATCATCAGCAACGGCTACGATTTCAACAACACGCAGTGTCACCAACACCAGACACCCAAGTTTTATATATATTAGCGTTGAATTCAGATATCATTTATATTTTTTATTTTTCATTTTCTTTAATGTAGGATCAATATTTCATATTTAAGTGTTTTATATTTTATATTTTCTAAATAATAAAGTGTTTATGTTTGTCAGTTTTTGTTCTTTTTCTATGCATTAATTTTCCTGAGGAGGAGCCAGCCTTGGTAATACTGACTGAAGTAAGCCTTCACAGTCACTGTCATGACAGGACTGCAACTTCTGCCTGGTGATCAAAACAATGTTGTTTCTAAACCATACCACGGGCGGGATTTGAACCCACGGCTCAAATCCCGACCGTGGTATGGTTTGTTAGCAATCGTGTCATTACGATTTCGTGAGTAATGTTGTTTCTAGAGAATTACTAGAAGTGATTTATGGGACAAGTGAATCAAGATTGATTCAAATAACAGCCACGCTCATCTACATGAGCGGTATCATGTTAAGACACAAAAGTATCTCGCGCCACACTGTCAGATAACAAACAGCCTTTGATATCACAATGTCCACATATCATTCCAAGAAACTAATTATGCACAACCCTCAGCTTCGATTACTTTCTATAATCAGTGCTCTAGAACACACACACACGAGTCACGAAATCGTAATGACACGATTGCAAACAACCCATACCACGATACCCAGCGGCTAGCGCGTCGGTCTGGAGTTTGGAGATTCTCTGATCGCGGGTTCTAACCCCACCCGTGGTATGGTTTTTCTCACAAACACGAGCTTACGATAAAGAATACTATCATACAATGTTTATACTTCCCTTTAGCACAAAATCCAGTCATTGTTAACTAGACTGATGAAACTAAAATATACAAAGGTGTATTAGAATTAATAACTGAGTTTCCACCTTACAAACTGACCTATTTGCTATACCTGTTGCTATCAAGCTTGGGGAACTACGACCAAGCTCTCCCTTCACACACGGAGGGCCCGGGTTCGATTCCCGGCAGGGTAGAAGCATTTCGAGGCGTTTCCTTACACCTGTTGTCCTGTTCACCTAGCAGCAAGTAGGTACCCGGGTGTCAGTAGACTGGTGTGGGTGGCATCCTGGGGGACAACATTGAGGACCACAATGGAAATAAGACAGACAGTCCTCGATGACGCACAGATTTTATTGGGTTATACTGGGTGGCTAACCCTCCGGGGATAAAAATCCGAACGAAATCTTATCTTGCTCATGCCTTGTTCTAGATAACCTGATTGTAGCATACTTGCGTATATAGCTAGACACAGAGCATGCTTGTGTATGTAGCGAGGCACAGAGCATACTTGTGTATGTAGCTAGACACAGAGCATGCTTGTGTATGTAGCTAGACACAGAGCATGCTTGTGTATGTAGCTAGACACAGAGCATGCTTGTGTATGTAGCTAGACACAGAGCATGCATGTGTATGTAGCTAGACACAGAGCATGCATGTGTATGTAGCTAGACACAGAGCATGCTTGTGTATGTAGCTAGACACAGAGCATGCATGTGTATGTAGCTAGACACAGAGCATGCATGTGTATGTAGCTAGACACAGAGCATGCTTGTGTATGTAGCTAGACACAGAGCATGCTTGTGTATGTATCTAGACACAGAGCATGCTTGTGTATGTATCTAGACACAGAGCATGCTTGTGTATGTATCTAGACACAGAGCATGCTTGTGTATGTAGCTAGACACAGAGCATGCTTGTGTATGTAGCTAGACACAGAGCATGCTTGTGTATGTAGCTAGACACAGAGCATGCTTGTGTATGTAGCTAGACACAGAGCATGCTTGTGTATGTAGCGAGGCACAGAGCATACTTGTGTATGTAACAGGCAAAGCATGCTTGTGCATGTAGCTAGACACAGAGCATGCTTGTGTATGTAGCTAGACATAGAGCATGCTTGTGTATGTAGCTAGACACAGAGCATGCTTGTGTATGTAGCTAGACACAGAGCATGCTTGTGTATGTAGCTAGACACAGAGCATGCTTGTGTATGTATCTAGACACAGAGCATGCTTGTGTATGTAGCTAGACACAGAGCATGCTTGTGTATGTATCTAGACACAGAGCATGCTTGTGTATGTAGCTAGACACAGAGCATGCTTGTGTATGTAGCTAGACACAGAGCATGCTTGTGTATGTAGCTAGACACAGAGCATGCTTGTGTATGTAGCTAGACACAGAGCATGCTTGTGTATGTAGCTAGACACAGAGCATGCTTGTGTATGTAGCTAGACACAGAGCATGCTTGTGTATGTAGCTAGACACAGAGCATGCTTGTGTATGTAGCTAGACACAGAGCATGCTTGTGTATGTAGCGAGGCACAGAGCATACTTGTGTATGTAACAGGCAAAGCATGCTTGTGCATGTAGCTAGACACAGAGCATGCTTGTGTATGTAGCTAGACACAGAGTATGCTTGTGTATGTAGCTAGACACAGAGCATGCTTGTGTATGTAGCGAGACACAGAGCATACTTGTGTATGTAACAGGCAAAGCATGCTTGTGTATGTAGCTAGACAGAGAGCATGCTTGTGTATGTAACAAGGCACAGAGCATGCTTGTGTATGTAGCTAGACACGGAGTATGCTTGTGTATGTAGCTAGACACAGAGCATGCTTGTGTATGTAGCTAGATACAGAGCATGCTTGTGTATGTATCTAGACACAGAGCATGCTTGTGCATGTAGCTAGACACAGAGCATGCTTGTGTATGTATCTAGACACAGAGCATGCTTGTGCATGTAGCTAGACACAGAGCATGCTTGTGCATGTAGCTAGACACAGAGCATGCTTGTGTATGTAGCTAGACACAGAGCATGCTTGTGTATGTAGCTGGGCACAGAGCATGCTTGTGCATGTAGCTGGGAACAGAGCATGATTGCGTATGTAGCTAGACACAGAGCATGCTTGTGTATGTAGCTAGACACAGAGCATGCTTGTGTATGTAGCTAGACACAGAGCATGCTTGCGCATGTAGCTAGACACAGAGCATGCTTGTGTATGTAGCTGGGCACACAGCATGCTTGCGTATGTAGCTAGACACAGAGCATGCTTGTGTATGTAGCTGGGCACAGAGCATGCATGAGTATGTAGCTAGACACAGAGCATGCTTGCGTGTGTAGCTAGACACAGAGCATGCTTGGGTATGTAGCTAGACACAGAGCATGCTTGTGTATGTAGCTAGACACAGAGCATGCTTGTGTATGTAGCTGGGCACAGAGCATGCTTGCGTATGTAGCTAGACACAGAGCATGCTTGTGTATGTAGCTAGACACAGAGCATGCTGGTGTATGTAGCTAGACACAGCATGCTTGTGTATGTAGCTAGACACAGAGCATGCTTGTGTATGTTGCTAGAGACAGAGCATGTTTGTGTATGTAGCTAGACACAGAGCATGCTTGTGCATGTAGCTAGACACAGAGCATGCATGTGTATGTAGCTAGACACAGAGCATGCTTGTGTATGTAGCTAGACACAGAGCATGCTTGTGTATGTAGCTAGACACAGAGCATGCTTGCGTATGTAGCTAGACACAGAACATGCTTGCGTATGTAGCTAGACACATAGCATGCTTGTGTATGTAGCTAGACACACAGCATGCTTGTGTATGTAGCTAAACACAGAGCATGCTTGTGTATGTAGCTAGACAGAGCATGCTTGTGTATGTAGCTAGACACACAGCATGCTTGTGTATGTAGCTAGACACAGAGCATGCTTGTCTATGTAGCTAGACACAGATCATGCTTGTGTATGTAGCTAGACACAGAGCATGCTTGTGTATGTAGCTAGACACAGAGCATGCTTGTGTATGTAGCTAGACACAGAGCATGCTTGTGTATGTAGCTAGACACAGAGCATGCTTGTGTATGTAACAAGGCACAGAGCATGCTTGTGTATGTAGCTAGACACAGAGCATGCTTGTGTATGTAGCTAGACACAGAGCATGCTTGTGTATGTAGCTAGACACAGAGCATGCTTGTGTATGTAGCTAGACACAGAGCATGCTTGTGTATGTAGCTAGACACAGAGCATGCTTGTGTATGTAACAAGGCACAGAGCATGCTTGTGTATGTAACAAGGCACAGAGCATGCTTGTGTATGTAGCTAGACACAGAGCATGCTTGTGTATGTAACAAGGCACAGAGCATGCTTGTGTATGTAGCTAGACACAGAGCATGCTTGTGTATGTAACAAGGCACAGAGCATGCTTGTGTATGTAACAAGGCACAGAGCATGCTGGTGTATGTAGCTAGACACAGAGCATGCTGGTGTATGTAGCTAGACACAGAGCATGCTGGTGTATGTAGCTAGACACAGAGCATGCTGGTGTATGTAGCTAGACACAGAGCATGCTGGTGTATGTAGCTAGACACAGAGCATGCTGGTGTATGTAGCTAGACACAGAGCATGCTGGTATATGTAGCTAGACACAGAGTATGCTTGTGCATGTAGCTAGACACAGAGCATGCTTGTGTATGTAGCTAGACACAGAGCATGCTTGTGCATGTAGCTAGACACAGAGCATGCTTGTGCATGTAGCTAGACACAGAGCATGCTTGTGTATGTAGCTAGACACAGAGCATGCTTGTGCATGTAGCTAGACACAGAGCATGCTTGTGCATGTAGCTAGACACAGAGCATGCTTGTGCATGTAGCTAGACACAGAGCATGCTTGTGTATGTAGCTAGACACAGAGCATGCTTGTGTATGTAGCTAGACACAGAGCATACTTGTGTATGTAACAAGGCACAGCATGCTTGTGTATGTAGCTAGACACAGAGCATGCTTGTGTATGTAGCTAGACACAGAGCATGCTTGTGCATGTAGCTAGACACAGAGCATGCTTGTGTATGTAGCTAGACACAGAGCATGCTTGTGCATGTAGCTAGACACAGAGCATGCTGGTGTATGTAGCTAGACACAGAGCATGCTGGTGTATGTAGCTAGACACAGACATGCATATTAATTATAAAAAATAAGGCTCACAGTTAGTCTTTTGTTGATTCACTCTGACATAGGCCTCCCGGTGCGTGACAAAAATACACTCTGACATAGGCCTCCAGGTGCGTGACAAAGATTCACTCTGACATAGGCCTCCAGGTGCGTGACAAAGATTCACTCTGACATAGGCCTCCAGGTGCGTGACAAAGTTTCACTCTGACATAGGCCTCCAGGTGCGTGACAAAGATTCACTCTGACATAGGCCTCCAGGTGCGTGACAAAGATTCACTCTGACATAGGCCTCCAGGTGCGTGACAAAGATTCACTCTGTCACTCTGACATAGGCCTCCAGGTGCGTGACAAAGATTCACTCTGACATAGGTCTCCACTTGCGTGACAAAGTTGATGAAATAGCTAAAAAAATAATTAAATAAAGAAAATGTTGAGTATAACTTCGGTTTATCAAACAGAAATTTACGAAACATTGTCAGAAAGGAACTAAAATAAAGGACACAAATGCAACTAATGTGACATTTTATTGTGGCAACGTTTCGCTCTCTAGGAGCTTTATCAAGCCATTACAAACAATACATGGACACAGAGGGTATATAAAGGCTCAGAGTGAGGTGCAATACTAGTGAGGTACCATTTCGATGTTCACTAATGGTAGCAGTAGTAGTAGTAGTGACAAAAGTAATACAATATGGTAGAGCAATCAATTCGTACATGAGTAAAAGGATATAAAAGCTATTACTTGGGTAACATAAAAATAGGTTGGACAAATATAGACTGGAAAGAGGCAGCTTGTTTCAGTGTTCACTCTGTAATGTGCTTAGTGTAGTATAACAGGAGAGGCTATGTGATGACAGGGTTTACTGTTTTCAGGAGGTTTCTTGCTAAGACTTCGGAGATTGTGAAACTGCCGTTGTTTTGTTTAATTGTATTGGAAACAGCGATCAGTGCTGATTCGAGGCACTTGCGTCTGCGGAAATTAGTTTCTTTGATCACTAATTGGGCGTCTCTGAATTTCATGAGATGATTGGTGGAATTTCGGTGTTGTACACAGGCGTTGTTCAAGTTATCGTTCCTACATGCGTAAATGTGTTCATTGAGGCGGGTGTCGAGGTTTCTTGCTGTTTCACCTACGTAAATCTTGTCACAGCCTCCACAGGGTATAGTGTAAACTCCTGCATTGACTGGTTCGTGGTGCTTGGATTTTGTCCTGGTTAGATCCTTGATTGAAGTGCTAGAAGCGATGGCGACTCTGGTGTTAGCTTGTGAAAGTACTTTTGAGACGTTCAGTGCAACCTGGCTGTTGGGAAGAAATATAACTTTGTTGGGAGTGGTGTTGATGCGTGGAGAATTAATGATATTAAGAGCTCTTTTCTTGCAGTCTTTGATGAAAAAAGAAGGAAAATGTAACTCAGTGAATGTTTGGTGAATGTATGTACATTCCTCGTCAAGAAACTCAGGACTACAAATTCGGTATTATGCTCTTAGGAAAAACCCGCCATCGCTTCTAGCACTTCAATCAAGGATCTAACCAGGACAAAATCCAAGCACCACGAACCAGTCAATGCAGGAGTTTACACTATACCCTGTGGAGGCTGTGACAAGATTTACGTAGGTGAAACAGCAAGAAACCTCGACACCCGCCTCAATGAACACCTTTACGCATGTAGGAACGATAACTTGAACAACGCCTGTGTACAACACCGAAATTCCACCAATCATCTCATGAAATTCAGAGACGCCCAATTAGTGATCAAAGAAACTAATTTCCGCAGACGCAAGTGCCTTGAATCAGCACTGGTCGCGGTTTCCAATACAATTAAACAAAACAACGGCAGTTTCACCATCTCCGAAGTCTTAGCAAGAATCCTCCTGAAAACAGTGAACCCTGCCATCACATAGTCTCTCCTGTTATACTATACTAAGCACATTACAGAGTGAACACTGAAACAAGCTGCCTCTTTCCAGTCTATATTTGTCCAACCTATTTTTATGTTACCCAAGTAATAGCTTTTATATCCTTTTACTCATGTACGAATTAATTGTTCTACCATATTGTATTACTTTTTCACTACTACTACTACTGCTACCATTAGTGAACATCGAAATGGTACCTCACTAGTATTGCACCTCACTCTGAGCCTTTATATACCCTCTGTGTCCATGTATTGTTTGTAATGGCTTGATAAAGCTCCTGGAGAGCGAAACGTTGCCACAATAAATGTCACATTAGTTGAATTTGCGTCCTTTTATTTTACATATTGTTGGTAATTCTACCAACTTTATTACAGAAAGGAACTAGCAAACGATTTTGAAGAATGTCGAACAGTACAGATAGAAACTAGTAGATCCATTAACTATCGTAAAGATATTTAAAGTTAAAAATAGCCAAGGAGCAACAAGGTCAGCTATAAGTATTTCTGGCAGTACTGTTGTTACTGCAAGATTAAGGCTAGGTTATAAGTAGCTCTGGCAGTACTGTTGTTACTGCAAGATTAAGGCTAGGTTATAAGTAGCTCTGGCAGTACTGTTGTTACTGCTAGACTAATGCTAGATTATAAGTATCTCTGGAGATGTCAGTGACATAAAATGCAAAGTGTGTGGACAAAGAGAGGGCCAAACACTGGAGCATTGTATCTTAGTGTCCAAACACCCTACCTTTCAGAGATACCTCCAAACAAACCTTAAAGGATATGACAAAACACCTCATTGTTATTGAAAAGATGTCTGAAGTCTTGAGGTTTTTCCGACATTTTGCATCGACTAGATGAACAGTCTTTATAGAGACTATAATCCAACTACGATCATTTTTTTTTTTTGTTTTTTAGCAGTAACAAATTTTTTTGAGACTATTTATTCCTTAATGTACTATACAAAACAACTATGTGAGTTAATTGTAAAATAAGAAATTACTATTATTTCTTTCTAGAGATGTAACAATACTCAGTGTGGGCCGACAAACATTGTGACATCTGTAATCTAAGAATTTTTAGGTGAAAAATATAATGCATCTTCCTCATCAGCGTTCCAGGCAGTAAAAGTCAATGAACTTCAAATGTTGAAAAGCCTTAAAAATTTGTGGGACAAACACATGACAGAAGGATTAAATTTGGGATCTGCCAAACACTGACCAGTAGACATACTGCATTCATATTGCTAGGATGTTCCTTCCTTCGTCTAGTAGCTTAGAGCCTAATTACGTTTCAGTAAAGCAAATTTAGCATTAGGAGACGATGTTCATTACCCCTCAGAGAGAAAAACTGAGTGTCGATTAAAGATGATTTAACAGATATCCTCTAGAATGAGTAGCAGTTTTGTGTGTGATATTCCAGCTAACAGAATGATCCGAACTTACAGTTTGTTTGCAGAATGAGAAACTTTCTTGGCATGATTGAAGCTTCTCCTTGTCTATCCTATGTATGCCAGTTTACGGTTGACACACGGGATGCTTTAAACACTAGAAGTTTTAAAAGAGTCAGCGTTCTCGTGTTGAGAAAAACATTACAAAGTTTCTCAAGGCAAGAAAAAGAGGATTGTAAAATTTTATTCTATCTCCGTCCTATTTCTCGATGATTAAGCACCACACTACACATACATGTACAAGCATGTATATACACACCCCTCTGGGTTTTCTTCTATTTTCTTTCTAGATGCTGTTCTTGTTCATTTCCTCTTATCTCCATAGGGAAGTGGAGCAGAATTCTTCCTCCGTAAGCCATGCGTGTTGTAAGAGGCGACTAACATGCTGGGAGCAAGGGGCTAGTAACCCCTTCTCCTGTATATAATACTAAATTTAAAAAGAGAAACTTTTGTTTTTCTTTTTGGGCCACCCTGCCATGGTGGGATACGGCCGGTTTGTTGAATATATATATATATATATATATATATATATATATATATATATATATATATATATATATATATATATATATATATATATATATATATATATTGCCGAATAGCTTAAACTTGCGATTTTTGCTTCAATAGCAACGCTCTTCTTGCCGAATAAGGCAAGTGAAAATTTGTGTATGCAATAATTTCGCAAAAATCATTCTGACCCTACCGAAAAATATATATTTCATTGTGTTTGTTTATTATTAAATTATTGTAAACTTATCTAAAATATATTTAGTTGGATAAAGCTAAATTAAATTGCGCTTGTTGTAAGAACACATTTTAGAAAGAACTTAATTTTGAATGAGTTCTTGCTAATTAACCAGTTTTACCTATTCGGCACGACATATATGTGTCGGGAGAGAGAGAGAGAGAGAGAGAGAGAGAGAGAGAGAGAGAGAGAGAGAGAGAGAGAGAGGACAGCGTGAAACAAGCTTTTATGCCACAAGACGGGCAGAAAGCAGCAACTTCACTCTGGCTGTACCCTTCTCCAGAACATCACTCCATCTGAGATCATACATACCCAGGATGACTCGAGTATGGAACACATTTGTACAGCATAATGATGTCAACGAGATAAAGTCAGTTGATCAAATGAAAATGCTGGCCCACAGATGGCTCCAACTTCATCCTGTTCCCTACTTGTATGTCTCATAACAATAAAAATGCTCTCAAATGAGCTGATGTAGGTAACAGCTCTTAGCTTGCCAATAAAGTTAGGAATCCTTAACCTGTAAATAGCTTGTCAATAAAGTTAGGGATCCTTAACCTTGTCAAACCCTGTGTAAAAAAAAAAAAAAAAAAAAAAAGAGAGAGAGATGAGGAGCCAGTCTACCAGCATTCTGTCGGCCAACATTATAGGTTTCATTACTAATGTTGGAGAGCTCACATGTAGTTTTATGCACTCGACGTCCCAACATGATAGCTGTTGTTGAAACATTTTTGGACTACAGGACTCCAGAAAATTTTGCAAGAATTGCTGGCTACGTCTAATGGATGAGAAGAGACAGGCAAGGGCAAGGAGGAAGTGTTGCTGTGTGCTTCTCTAAAAGTGTTCATGCCCAGCACATTGATGTTGCCACCCCTACACATCTTGAAATGATGTTCTTCAGGGTATGCATAAACACTAGTACCTCTGTACTAGCATGTTCAATGTACAGACCTCAGTGGCAACATGCAGACCCCATCAACTTCCTAATGGAAAATGTGGAATCCCTTCTGCTCCAACACAACTGTCAACATATCATAATTGTTGGTGACCTCAACCAACATCTTATACAGAGGGACTTTGATGACCTTCTTGCGTTGTTTGACATGAGAAACTTTGTTAATTTCCCTGCTTACATCTCTGGCTCCTCCCTTGACCCAGTAGTGAGTGATCTAGCAGAAGGTAGTCACTTGTCAACCCCTCGGCTACGTTGGATCATCTGACCACAAGGCTGTTTTTACGACACTTAAGATCCCAACAGAACGAGGGGAGGAGTCCACACGCACCACCTGGCTGTGAGAAAGAGGTAATTGGCCAGCCCTTTGCTCTGAGCTCACCACAACCAATTGGAATGCTGTTCTCCAAGGGGATGTTGACAAGCAAGTGAAAGCCTTCACTGGACACATCCTTAATCTACAACAAGTACACATTCCTCACCGGCAATATGTGACGAAGCCTACAGATCAGCCTTGGTTTGGATTTCGTTGTAGAGAGGCTGCTACTGCTAAATACAAGCCATGGCGAAGGTATAAGAGACATCCTACCACCTATAACAGGAACCTGCACAGGCAAGCCTGTAGGCATATGGGTGACATTCAAAAGTGGGCCATCGCTAAATGGGAGACAGACACAAAAAGAAAGCTAGCATCAGGTAGGGTAGGCTCCAAAACCTGGTGGTCCCTGGTCAAGGACAGACAAGGCTATCTGCCTGATGAACTCATTCCACCTCTAAATCGATAGGAGGTGATCACCTTTACTAGTAGTCAAGAGAAAGCGGACCTTTTTGCTGAACACTTTGCTGATCCAACAGGGGACCCTCCTTGGCTAGCTGCGAGACCTACGTCAAAACTGTCAGTGGTGACAATAAGGCACGAAGAGATGCATTTACTTCTTAAATCGCTTGACCAAGAAAAGGCTGTGGGCCCAGACAAGTTGAGCCCAAAATTGCTGAGAAGATGTGCAGACCAGCTAGCAGCACCTCTAACTTGCATCTTTCAGCACTGCCTAGTACAGTGTAAATGGCCTTCTCTGTGGAAAGACGCAAATGTAGTCCCTGTTCAGAAAAAGAAGAGCAGAGCAGAAATCAGCAACTACAGACCAGTGTGACTCCTGTCAATCACTGGCAAGCTCCTTGAGACAATAATCTCAAGACAAATGACTTTGTGGCCGTCAAACGTTACTCTGCTGCTGATCTGTTGTTAAACCTCTCCACTAAGTGGCACCAGTCACTGGATGAATTCGAAGTCAGCTGTGTGGTAGCATTGGGCATTGCTGGTGCTTTCGACCGGGTGTGCCACCAGGGCCTCTTAGCAAAACTGCAAGCTCTGGGAATTGCAGATTGTATGCTATGTCTCCTCAGTGATTACCTTCATGGTAGATCTCAATGAAACAAAATCAGCAAGACATCCTATTGGTGCAAGTGTTCCACAAGGAAGAGTTCCGGGACAATTGTTATAGAATGTCTACTTCAATAATCTTCTTCATCTCATCCCAGAATCCCATGCATATGCAGATGACTGTACACTGACATTCACTTATCCAAGAGAAGAAATGCCAGCTGCTCTAAGCTACATCAATCACCAGCTAAGAGCTATGTCAACTTGGGGAAATAGATGGCAAGTAACATTTGCACCTGAGAAAACACAAATGATGATGATCTCTAGGCACCATGATGGTAATGCTGGAGTAGTAGTAAGTATGAATGAGAGGTTGTTGGCATCTGGGGAAGAAGTTGATGTCCATAAGGGTGAAATTTGACTCCAAACTGACCATGAAAAAACACGTTGTAAATCTTGCAAACAAGGCAGCCAGGAGGTTTACAGCACTTAGCCGTATCTCGCATCTGCTTGACAGTTGGAGTTGCAAGATTTTGTACGAGGCACAAGTATGCTCACACCTTGAGTATGCTCCATTTACTTGGTTCGCCTACCCCCCTTGTCATCTGCGACTGCTTGACAGAGTAGAGAACAGAGCAAGACGTCTCATCTCTCGCCTGGACCCATCCTGGATAGATCCCTCACTTCAGCAGAGCCTTCAACACAGGAGGGATGTGGGTGGCCTTACTGTTATGTACAAGGCCAACATTGTCAAAGCACCACACTTGGATCTACTTCGAGGACAACGAGAATCAAGCTTCTATACCACAAGACGGGCAAAAAGTAGCAACTTCACTCTGGCTGTACCCTACCCCAGAACATCACTCCATCTGAGATCATTTATCCCCAG
>NC_091364.1:20541092-20558592 GCF_038502225.1 Cherax quadricarinatus | reverse complement strand
CACGTATATTAAGTGGTGGGTGAACTTGCCCAGGTATATTAAGTGGTGGGTGATCTTGCCCAAGTATTTTAAGTGGTGGGTGATCTTACCCACGTATGTTAAGTGGTGGGTGATCTTGCCCACGTATGGTAAGTGATGGGTGATCTTTCTCAAGTATATTAAATGGTGGGTGATCTTGCCCATTTCGGCAACGGGAACACGCCTCGACCCTAAGACTCTCCGTATTGTAGTGGCTCTCTGACTCGCTGCCCAAAGTCACACGGAATATACGTGTATTTGCGGCGATGCGCAAGTCAACCAATATGGTCTACATGGTCTTAACTGCTCTAAAACCAAGGGTTGGCACGCAACACACAATGAAGTCAACATCATTAAGACAACCCTTGATACAGTTGGATGCCCAGCCGAGCCCCAATCACTAGCAGTCAACAGTACTCACAACCCAGCAATCCACCCTGACAGGGTCACCATCTATCCTTGGAAGAATGGCAGGCTCTTAGCATGGGACTATACCTGCGTGTTGACACTGGCTGACACCTACATCAATCACAGTGTCGGGCGATAGGGAGGAGTACAAGATCGGCAAGTACAGAGAAATAAGCAAACAGTATTAATTTGTCCCTGTGGTATCAGAGACCTTGGGATCATGGGAAAAGAAGGCAACATGCCTTATTAAAGAACTGAGTTCCAGACTCAACAGCACCAGGGACCCAATGGCAGCCACTTTCATGTTCCAGCTACTCAGTGTGGCCATCCAGAGGGAAAATACCTGTTGCATACTGGACTCGCATCCGGTTCGAAGGAGCTGGAGGAGATTTATAATCTTCGATATAAAGTACCAAAGTATTCATATTTGCATTTTTTGCCATTGTATTCTGTCTATAAATAAAATTCACAAAGAATATAAAATATAGGGGGTGGCAGGAGAAGAAAATATTCAAACAGCTCCGGGGAGAGCCTTAAGTTTTTTCTGAAGTACGTTTATTCTCTGCTCTGAGGGTAAGTGTCCCTAGTACAGTGCTAGAGGTGGTGGTACCTACCCACCTATGTATATATATATATATATATATATATATATATATATATATATATATATATATATATATATATATATATATATATATATGTGTGTATATAATGTGTTGAATAAGTAAAACTTTCGATCTTGGATTAAATAGCTACGCTATTCTTGGCGAATAAGGCAAGCGAAAATTTGTGTATGCAATAATTTCGAAAAAAATCATTCTGAACCTAACGATAAAAATACATTTCAGTGTGTTTGTTTATTTTTAAATAATCATTATCATAAACTTATCTAAAATATATTTTGTTGGATTAGAGTAATTTAAATTGCGCTTGTTATAATAAGATTAGGTCAGTTTTCTAATGTTCTTTTGGTACAAAATTATTATTTTTTACATTAACATAAATGACTTAATTTTAAATGAGTTCTTGCTAACTGACCAGTTTTACATATTCGGCACGACATATATATATATATATATATATATATATATATATATATATATATATATATATATATATATATACATATATATATATATATATATATATATATATATATATAAATATATATACATATATATATATATATATATATATATATATATATATATATATATATATATATATATATATATATAAACACATATACACACGCATATATAGGGGTGAAGATGCTAGGTTAGGAGCGCCATCAGAACAGTGATGTTAGAACGCTTCTGGCAAGACAGTGATTGAATGAGAGATGGTGAATTGCCTTTCCTTTTTTTTGAGTCCCGGTTCCTAGCTGAGAGACGGCCAGTGTTAAAATACACATTCTCTCCCATAAAAAAAGATGCAAAAAATAAATCATCTTCTCAAAAAAATGGAGCACAGCATGGTTGGTGCACACAGAAAGAGGAGACAGGGAGGGTAAGATAGATGGAAGAGGAAGGATAATGAAGAGGAGGAAGAGAAGAGGAGGAGAAGAAGGAGAAGGACGAAGAAGAGGTGGAGGATGGCGAGGAAGAGGAGAAAAAGAGGAGGAGGATGAGGGGAAAGAAGAGTAAAAGAAGGAGAAAGAGGAGGAGGAGGAGGGGAAAGAAGAGTTAAAGAAGGAGAAAGAGGAGGAGGAGGAGGGGAAAGAAGAGTAAAAGAAGGAGAAAGAGGAGGAGGAGGATAAAAGCCAAGTTATGAAGCTGAGAGATTCAAGAAACCACAAAAAGAAAAAGAATGGGGAAAAATAAAAACATTGGAGAGTGGTGACTCAGACACGTCTCTGCTCCTCGCCTGCTCCATTGTTTACCTAATATTGTTCTCTCAATAGCTGGGCTTCCAGCCAAAACGTCCCGGGAGAGATATGGGAGGGGAATAACACAAGCGACGCAAGTGTTTGTGTAAAGAATGCCGAGAAGCTTTGGCTCTGGCACTACTCTTACTCAAGTGTCACGACGTAGACTTCTGGAGTGAGCAAGGCAGAGTTTCTTGAAGATGCTGTGCTTGTGCGAAATTCTCGTTCTGTTAGTAACATACTAGTGACTTTTTTTTCCCGGGAGATCGTCTGCTCCTGAGGCCACACTGCATGCTGGCTACTTCAGTATAGTGCATGGAATCTTATCAGAACCAACTGGCCCAGTGAGTTTTAAGCCTCACTTGCTATGGATTCAAGCCTCTCCAGTCCCATGATTTGTTTCCTGTTTTGTTTTTATGATTTTGTTAGTCAGGTTTGACTGCTTTCATAGATATCACAGCCTAATTGATCTCGTACGGTTAAGAAGTAATGGTTCAGAATGCTCTTGAAACCTGCCTTCGTCACAGTAATATTCTATAATACTCTTAGTGAATATGTTAAGGGACTTCAAATATTCCCAACATTTTAGGTGCAGAAAAGTTCTCGGTATATTCTCCAGATATGCAACTTTGCCTGCCTTGAAAGGGATCTTCAGTGTATATCAACATTCCAGCCAAGAGAGAGAACAAGTGATTTAAAGAGAATCATCTCTGGTTTTGAAGGTTCTCATTATCCATCCTACCACTGTCCCAGCAGAAGTGGTAGAGACATAGTTGTGATCATTGAAACTGAAGATTCTCTTAAATTATCACTCCCACACAGAAATCACTCCCTACGAAAACATAAGACTGGGAAGACGGTGCAAAATACCCCCAATAAAAAGTAGGGGCGCCATTAGTACACTAAGAGAAAACGGAATAAGTGTCCGGGGCCCATGACTATTCAGCAGCCTCCAACCATACATAAGACAATTACCAGCACACTTCCGGCTGCCTTCAAGGAGCTGGACAAATACCTAAAGTTAGTCCCCGACCAGTCGAGCTGTGGCTCTTACGTTGGACTATGTACGGCCAGCAGCAACAACTAGTTGATCAGACCCTGATCCACTATGGGGTCTGGTGAAAGACTGGGCCGCAGAGGCGTTGAGCCCCGGAACACCCTCCAGGTACACGCCAGGTTAGAATATGCTTTATGCATCGATCTAGTTTTTATTTTCTAAAGTTTTCCACAGATGAGCAATTGAAATTTATCCTTGTTGTACTTTATAATTTTTTATGTGGCCCATTTTAAGACTTGGCTTATATTCGCTTGGAAATATCCGCCATGCAAATTCTAGTATCGTCAGCACTGGAAGACACAGTGCAATGGTTTACATCTCTGTCTATATCAGATATGAGGATGAGGAAAAGGATAGGAGCGAGTACTGTGCCTTGTGGAACTGAACTTTTCACTGTAGTCGCCTCTGACTTTACTCTGTTTACTATTGCTGTTTGTGTCATATTGGTAAGAAAACAAAGATTCATCTACCCACGTTTCCAGCTGTTACTTTATCACACATTTCGTGCGTTATTACACCAAGATTACACTTATATAAGGCTTTTGCCATTTTAGCCATGGCTTGAACCCGCAGTCAGAGAGTCGTAAAACTTCAGACCGACTCGATAGCGACTGGGCCAGCTAGCTACAATAAAATTCATCCAGCTAGGTATATTTATACACCATGGGAAGTTTAGCATAAGCATCACTGTTATCACAAATGCAATCGTGTCATTACGATTTCGTAAGCCATCTGCATTCTATTTGTCCTCCAGTGCTCTGAAGACCATGTCAGAGTGGTCCAGTAGTTGTGAGAGGCAGGATCGACTTCCTCTAAAACCATCCTACTCAGGGTTGTGCAATTGTTGCGAGTACAAAATGGCTGGCCATCTTGCTTCTTAGAACCATTTCAAAGATTTTTAGTGCTAGTGGTCTATAATTTTTGCAACTGCTTCACTGTCACCTTGGTGAAGTGGGGTTATACTCGTTGTGTTTCGTGACTGTGAGATGACCCCTGTGTTTCCGCTCTCTCTCCTCTGAATATTTAAGACACGTGAAAGGGGTTTCCTGCGGTTTTTGATGAACACGGAGTTCCACCAGTCTGCGCATGGGCATGCCATTTATTGCTTTTTTAAAGTCCTGTGGTGTTAGTATTATATCAGAAATTCTTGAATTAAGCAAATTTTAGTCCCGTTTATAAAAAATTCGTATAGACTGTCGACCCTTAGTCTGATTAACTGCTCACTAAACGTTGAGTCATACTGGCACTTCAGCATCTCACTTAATTTTTTTTTTTTTTTTGGCTGTCAACCGAGCAAGCCCTATCTTGTGCAAGAAAGGTATAAAATACCGACAATATGAAAGTTAAGACACATGTGCAACATCTGGATATCTATATTGTAGACGTTTCGCCATCCAGTGGCTTTATCAATACAGATTCTAGGACATACTTGGAAGACAGTAGAACTATATACAAAAGATGAGGTAATCAGTCCCTCAGCCTTGGAGTTAATGTTCACAGCATCGTGGTGGAGGAGTATATAACCGCCAGTCTTCTTGCCTTTGCTCCAGATTCTCCACCACCACGATGCTGTGAACACTAACTCCAAGGCTGAGGGACTGATTACCTCATCTTTTGTATATAGTTCTACTGTCTTCCAAGTATGTCCTAGAATCTGTATTGATAAAGCCACTGCAGGGCGAAACGTCTACAATAAAGATATCCAGATGTTGCACATGTGTCTTAACTTCCAAGCCCTATCTTGTTTAAGCAGGGATCCAATACTGGATGTTGTTTTCGCCCTGGATTTCATATATGAAAAAAAAAATGGATTTATTTCATTTTTGCTTGAAGTTCTTCCTGTGTTTCCTGGATCCTGAATGATTCCTTTAACTTAAGTTCGATATTTTCTATTTCTCTAGATGATACTGTCTCCTTCCGTATTCCAGTTAGACTCGCCCATTGGAGAAACTCTGTGATTCTTTGCCTTCTTCTATAGAGGGAGTCTCTCTCTTTCGAGTTTACATCTTCTCTTTCATTTTCTTAGGGGAATGTGCCTTGAGCATACCTCAAGTGTCACAGAGTTAATTTTTTCTAGACAAAGGTTAGGATACATGTTGTTTTGGATATCTTCTCAGGAAGTGTCGCTTAGGACAATGGTGAAACCACCCTCATAAATGATTACATTTTGCTGGTCAGCACTCTTGTGCATACAAGTCAGAATTTCGAGTTGGTCGTGATCCGAATTTATAACCTTTGATACTGCTGTATTTCATGCCAGATCATCATTATTAGTGAAAATAAGGTCAAGTGTATTTTCCAGTGTTGTTTTCTCCATGGTTTACCTGATTCATTTGAATTTGTTGCAGAGATTAAGCAGGGAATGTATGTGAGAATTATTATCTATGCTACATCCTGGGGTTATCTCTGCTATATCATTATTTGCCACATTCATTTTAAATGTCTTAAACTGAAATCACCCAGCAACAATATATTTGGAGCTGCGTTTGGAAGATTTTCCAGCCAGTAGTCAATTTTCAATAACTGATCCTTGAATTGTTGGAAAGTTACTTCTGTTGGCTAATATATAACCACAATCTAGTACTAGTTTTTAGTTCTCAGTCTACTCTGAGATACAGGACAACTCTCTCTTATTGCCTGTACTTGCTGTTGCAGCTACTCAAGCAGCTATATTTCGTTGTGAAAGTTGCAAACATTGCATTTTACTCTGTGTCAGTTTGCTAATGAAAGGTATTTTGTTGTTGGTTGATGGCTTTAGACCCCATATATTTGTAAATAAAAATGTTGTATTGATTGTATGCTGGAGGCTATATTTGCTGGCACTAGTATCTGTTGTTCTGGAGTGTGGGCCACTGTTGTTCTGGAGTGTGGGCCACTGTTGTTCTGGAGTGTGGGCCACTGTTGTTCTGGAGTGTGGGCCACTGATGTTCTGGGGTGGAGGCCACTGTTATTCTGGGGTGGAGGCCACTGTTGTTCTGGGGTGTGGGCCACTGTTGTTTTGGAGTGGAGGCCACTGTTGTTCTGGGGTGGAGGCCACTGTTGTTCTGGGGTGGAGGCCACTGTTGTTCTGGGGTGTGGGCCACTGTTGTTTTGGGGCGGAGGCCACTGTTGTTCTGGGGTGGAGGCCACTGTTGTTCTGGGGTGTGGGCCACTGTTGTTTTGGAGTGGAGGCCACTGTTGTTCTGGGGTGGAGGCCACTGTTGTTCTGGGGTGTGGGCCACTGTTGTTTTGGAGTGGAGGCCACTGTTGTTCTGGGGTGGAGGCCACTGTTGTTCTGGGGTGTGGGCCACTGTTGTTTTGGAGTGGAGGCCACTGTTATTCTGAGGTGGAGGACACTGTTATTCTGGGGTGTAGGCCACTGTTGTTTTGGAGTGGAGGCCACTGTTGTTCTGGGGTGGAGGCCACTGTTGTTCTGGGGTGGAGGCCACTGTTGTTCTGGGGTGTGGGCCACTGTTGTTTTGGGGTGGAGGCCACTGTTGTTCTGGGGTGGAGGCCACTGTTGTTCTGGGGTGTGGGCCACTGTTGTTTTGGAGTGGAGGCCACTGTTGTTCTGGGGTGGAGGCCATTGTTGTCCTGGGGTGTGGGCCACTGTTATTTTGGAGTGGAGGCCACTGTTGTTCTGGGGTGGAGGCCACTGTTGTTCTGGGGTGTGGGCCACTGTTGTTTTGGAGTGGAGGACACTGATGTTTTGGAGTGGAGGCCACTGTTGTTCTGGGGTGGAGGCCACTGTTGTTCTGGGGTGGAGGCCACTGTTGTTCTGGGGTGTGGGCCACTGTTGTTTTGGAGTGGAGGCCACTGACTGTTGCTCTGGAGTGGGTGGGAAACTGACTGTTTTTCTAGAGTGGGGACCATTGACTGTTGTTCTGGAGTTGGGGGCCACTAACTACTGTTCTGGAGTGGGGGGCCATTGACTGTTGCTCTGGAGTGGGGGGCCACTGACTGTTGTTCTGGAATGGGGGGGCCACTGACTGCTGTTCTGGAATGGGGGGGGGGAGTGGGGGCCACTGACCACTGACGGTTCTTCTGGAGTGGGGGCCACTGACTGTTGTCCTGGAGTGGGAGGAGCCACTGACTGTTGTTCTGAAGTGGAGGCCACTGACTGTTGTTCTGGAGTGGAGGCCACTGACTGTTGTCCTGGAGTGCGAGGGAGCCACTGTTGTTCTGGAGTGGAGGCCACTGACTGTTGTCCTGGAGTGGAGGCCACTGACTCTGCCTCCACTCCAGCAAGTCTCCGAGGTGGTGGAATGTTTTTGTCATTTATTATCAGTTTTTTACTTTTTCTGGCACTAAAAAATCTCTTTCTATTGAGTAGTTGTCACTACCATGGTTTGTTTCCCAAGGTCTGTGGAATCTGTACCTTCTGGTGCCTTTCAAATGATGTTTCTGGTAGTTTGTGTCGTAACATTGTCTTTTATGGACTGAAGAACATTTCCGTGTGAAAATGTTTACAAGGAGAAAACGCACTCCTTTGATCACAATGTCACGGCATTTTTATGTTTGATTTTTTCCCAGATATTCCAAGCCTATACATACTCCAGCGTAGAATCTACACAAATTTGTTTTCTGGTGGCTAGGATTTGTGGGGCTAGGCTGTCTACTGGTGCAGGTATTTCCGACTCTCCACTATCTTCGCCACTCGTACCAGCATTCACACAACCACCACTTATTTCTAGTTATGTACCAATACCCTCACCTGTAGAATCATCCATATTTTTGATACCGACAGCTGAAGTACTATTTTGCATTCCTGGATCGTGTGCCCGTTTCTTCAGAAAAACCACGGCCACCATCTCCAGCTGGTGTTCTGACTCATTTCTAGATCTTTACAAACACTCACTTCGAAGGTAGCACCAGGGTCAACACCACCAGCTGGAACAATGTCTTGCATCGTTGAGTTTGCACTGATTTCTGATTCCTTTGTTTTGTACTACGATGCACTTTCAAGGTCCTCCCCTATTTTTTTCATTTTTCCATCATTCCTGTAATTCTGTTTTTTCTACACATAAGATTTTTTTTTTGTTAATGTTTGTGTCATTTACTGAGCATGTAACTTGCTTCCATTGTCTTTTGTCTTTCAAGCAGACTCAGAAACACTTCTTCTGCTTTAATAATATCAGCGTTGACATAGGCAGAAATATTGGAGCATAAAATGTGACACCACTGATGGCAGAGGTAGCATTGTACGTTACAATCATATCACTTGACAGCATTGTTACAATGTACAAAAGTTTTTTATCACGACTGATGTTCTTCTAGTGATGTGTACCACGAAACCTGATTTCCACGTAGTGGTCGTGTCTGCTCTGCAAGAGGAAGGTACAGATGAGTTTAGAGGTGAGCAGTTTAGACACATCTGGTAGGTCTCTTTACATGTTCATTGTGCGTTCTCGTACACTGTTCACACCTATATAGACCAGTCTACACTGCTTCCCAAAACTTGACTTCTGGTATACTTGAAGTATTTCCAAGGTGGGCTAACTTGTATAAAAAGTGTACTGAAGTGTAAATACCTTGCGTGGTGTCCTGGTTACACACTGGCTGGTTGGAAGGCTGCAGCTATCATTCACTACGCTGCACTTGCGCTACATTTCCACTACAACATACACTATATATCACTGTTATACACTGTTATCACTGTTATACACTATCACTGTTATACAATGTTATCATTGTTATAAACTATTTTCATTATTATACACTGTTATCACTGTTATACAGAGTTATCACTGTTATACACTACGTTATTATAAAGACTTTCCTTCCACTGCACAGTATTTGAAACTATGTATTTATACACTGCATACCAAGGCCGTTAGGCCTATAACTTATCATTGGAGGCCTCACATACAATTTTATTAACTCTTTTTCCATTAATGGGCAAAGGGTTTTTGGTTTTGTTTCTGACTGGACCATTCTTTTCACTACAGCTAAACGACTTGACAGATTTTCTTACCCATATGACGACCCGCAGTTGGAGCGTTTGGTCATCTGACGGAGGCCTTCAGCTGGCTTACCTCTCCCACACCTTTAACAACTGTATTCCCATCAAATACAATATTTCGCACGATTTGGGAAACTTTAGGACGCCTATGTTTTACTAAATAAAGTAATTAGGTATCCTTGAAGTGGGTACACTTATTACTACATGGTTTTACTTTATAACCTAAAAAAATCCATTTTTTATGGCTGGAGTAACAGTTAACATGGGCAGGTGTCCTGGGCTCAGTGTTATTCAGATCATTCCTAGGTTTGGTTACCTGGCCATAAATTAATCAGTTTCTAACTTTCAAGACGAGCGTTGCCTTCTTAGATGTTTTCCACTATTATTGCCAATATTATTATTAAAATGGTATAGTTTTCTGTGAAAAATATAAATATGCCTCTTTCAGAGCTTCGGTCTTTATTCTCCATGAGTCTCACGGAGAGGATGGTGCCCAATATGCTGAAATTTTTACGTGCAAATGTGTTAATTTCTTAACTTGGACTTCGAGAAATTAGTGGAGAATGAGTCTTCTGATCGCCTTTTAAACTTTCATTGATTAAGAACTTTACACTGATTGTTTTGCTGTTCTGCTCTAGATTCGCCGGTATAATCGCCCGGCCATGGCCTTTCCCAAGATGTGGCCCGGCCTTGGCTCCCTATCGTAGGAGTGTCTCAGACCATTGTTTGCCATGGGAGGAGGTACAAGTACCTCCTCATCTTCTGGGACTAGCTGTTCCCAGGCCTAGCCCCATTCTTCCTTCCCACGGAGCTCAGAGGGAGAAGCTAGGTGCCTCGGGCTGCCTCAAACCCCGCCCACACTGGGCTCGAAGGGAGCGGCAACTGCATAGCAGCAGACGATGTCAGGAGATGCACAGGCATCCAGCACTACAGGATCCTCTTGGAGTCACACCCCAGCTTTGTGTATTAGCCCGAGCGCTAAGATCAAGAATGCCTCTTGCTGTGTATGTTGCTGCTGCTAATACAACACTTGTCCGTTGCACTCCTGATTATTTTGCTGTGTACGTTTCAACTTCAAGTTTTTAAATAAATTAGTTTCCCTTGTAATAATTACTGAATGTCTCTCGTCATCGACCTCAAACCCTAAAATCTTCTTTATTTTAATTAGATAAATTTGTGGACTGGTCCTGGGCTATGTAAGTGTCAGTATGATAATTAAAGAAATTCTGAAATATTGAATTTCTTGCACTAAGTATTCATAAGTGTTTAAATTCAAGAACAATGTTTATTAAAAAGGTGGGATGTTAAGTGAATGTTTCGCGAGTGTTGAACAAAGTGACATCATTGTTAAGATTAAGACACATGTGCAACATCTGGGTGTCTTTATTGTAGACGTTTCGCCATCCAGTGGCTTTATCAATACAGATTCTAGGACATAACTTGAAGACAGTAGAACTATGTACAGAAGATGAGGTAATCAGTCCCTCAACCTAGGAGTAGGTGCGAAGAGCATCATAGTCGTGGAGATTCTGAAGCAGAAGAAAGGATCCTGGCGCTTATATAGTAACGTCAGGTGTAGCAGACGAGGGCATATTCACTGGTAGGCGGGATTCCCCAGTGGAAGTAGGTCCTTCCCAAAGAGATGGGTTAGTTGTAGTAGTAGTTGTCGTAGTCGTGAAGGTTATGTACATGTCCTCAGAATTAAGATTCCATGATGTTGCAGTGTCTGACAAGTTGTGTACGAATGGTCTTAATCTTATCTTGTCGGTATTATATACCATTCGTACACGACATCATTGTTGCAAGGTAGAATGGGAAAGAATGTTGACAGCATGGTAGGTAAGTCTGGAGTGCCAGATTTCTATGATAATGGGAGGCCTCAGTCTGAATTATGAATAGAAAGAGGCTTGTAAATAAGCAACACTAAATTTAAGAAACAAGAGGATAAATAAGAAAATAAGTAACGATTTACGGTGATGCAACGACAGCAGTTTGTGAGACAATCTATTAGTAGATAATTAGGTAACTTATGACCAGGAGAATGTGAGTACTTTTAGAGAGTCGAGAAATATGTCACATTATTGAGTGGGAGCTACAGTGAGAATGAGAAATAGACGGAGTAGAAGGTTTCAGAAGGTAAGAGATAATTAAAAGTGAATGAGCTATAAAGAATAGAGTAAGATAATATTAACAAATATTGAGAGAGAGGAAGATGATGTATAGGGGATGAGAGATAATATTGCAATGCAGCAGAAGTTTGTGGATATAGGAGGGTGGGTGTGGATGGGAAAGGAGATGATTGGTAGAAAGATGGAGTAAAAAAAAAGCTGGTATGCGAGGGGGAAAAATAGCATGTGTTTTTTTTCTATAATGTACATGTACAGCATACATGGAGAGAGAAAAAAAGAATAAAGTGGTGAAAGAGAGCAAATTCGAGACTGGGTAAAGCCTTAACAGCTAATTTTGCTGTGAATCATAAACAGTTGTCAGGTAGATTAACTAGTTGAGAGAGACTGGGAAAGCAAATGGATTTGGCAGTTAAAAAGGAAATGAAAGGTGAGATGTTAGATTGAGAGGTGAAGACTTTGGGAAGATGGAGTAAATACTGTGAGATGATGACAGGCAGGTAATAATGTCATGCATTTAGAGGAGAGGAATAAAGAGGACTTAGACGTTAAGCTTCCCAGCGAAGGTAGAAATATTGGGTCTGTTTCTTTACATCTCTTGTCTATCATCACCCATCAGTAAAATAGGTACCTGGGTGTTAGTCGACTGGTGTGGGTCGCATCCTGGGACAAAACTGACCTAATTTGCGGGAAATGCTCAGCATAAATATCGGCTTTCTATATAGTAGTATGTCTGTATACCTTGTACATGTACTTGTAGTAAATAAAATTATTATTATTATTATTATTATTATGATTATTATTATTATTATTATTATGATTATTATTATTATTATTATAAGGTGGGGGTTAGCAGGAAAGGTTGTATTGCAGCTGGGAAGCTGGAACTAAAACAGAGACGTTGAAAGTAAATGATTTATAGTTTGGGATGTGTTGGTCAGTTTGTTTAATAAATGTATGAAGGAAGGGAAGATACTTGGGGAGCACACATGGTTTCTTTTTGGAGACAAATGGTATAAAATACCAACAAGATCTTATAATAATAATAATAATAATAATAATAATAATAATAATAATAATCATATGAACAAATTTAATGCTTAATTGAAAAATCTAAACCACTGAAACACTAAATTTTATTTGTGATATATTCACTTGGTAAAACATAAGATACTAGTGTGTGGTCCTGACTGTTCACACTTTACATATTCTCTTATTGACATCTTCATACAAACTGAACTGTTATATTTGTTATATGTATACCTGGAGTTTACCTGGAGAGAGTTCCGGGGGGGGTCAAAGCCCCCGCAGCCCGGCCTGTGTCCAGGCTTCATGTAGAGGGAAACGTTAAACGTTGGGGAGCCACTCTCGCTTAAGAAAGGAAATTGGAAGATAAATCTAATTCTTTGGATCAAGAGTTAGTGGTTAGCCACTCGACTGCACTCAGACATTTACTTATTCTTTAGCATATAAGTCAAGCATTGAATCGCAGTCAAGTCTCATCTCACTGAAGATACGACACATCTACACTTACTACTACGCACTCTCCAGTGCTCGTCATTAAAGTTAGCTGGGTGGAAGGATCCAACGTTATTTAATGTCCAAAGTAAACAACCCTGGTACATTTGTCGATGGGTTGTCTCAGGATTCCCTACGGCTGCACCCTAGATGCCTTCTGGGCTTATGTAATGATTGGTTATGTGTCAGTGGTATTCCAGCATCGGCTTTGAGGTCCGAGTTTGGGCTTATGTAATGGACGGTTATATATCAGTGGTATTCCAGTATCGGCTTTGAGGTCCGAGTTTGTCGAACATTTTAGGCTATTGACACAAGAGACAGGTAGATATCAATGGATCATATAAGGTAGGCCATCAGACTAAGAAAAAAAATAGAAGCCAGTTAGGACTATGGGTACTTGAAGGACAGTTTTCATCACGTGACCACACCAAAAGCTCGTCTAGGAAAGCCTAGGAAAACGTTCCCACTAGTATTAACTATAATAACGGTAAAAGGGCACATGTGCAACTAATGCGACATTTTACTGTGGCAACTTTTCGCTCTCCAGGAGCTTTGTCAAGCCGTTAACGGTAATTCTTCCAACATAATTACAACAGAATTGGTCGGTTTATCATTCGTTCGAATCTTTCACTCAGTGTGGTGCAAGTTTTTTTAAATGTTATTACGTAGAGCACTGTAGAAAATATGTGTATAAAAGACGCTTCATTGATAATGTCAGTGACGGGATTTGTTCTGAAAACAGACGCGTAATAGTCCTGAAGAGTAGCGAGGAGGGGAGAGGAGAGGAGTGTCAGTACCAGAAGAGCGGTGCTGGAGCAAGACGTTGTGTGAGTACTTTGGGCAAGATAATGCCATAGATTGTTTTAATAATTTTGTATTTAGTCTCCTGATATTACTAAGGCAGTAGTGTGCAGGGGCCTATGTAGTGAAGAGTACACATAATAATGATCTGCCTGCAGACTAAAACGCCGACAGAAGGGAGGGCGTCCGAGTCCCACTCCTTA
Organism: Cherax quadricarinatus; assembly: GCF_038502225.1. Lineage (NCBI taxonomy): Eukaryota > Metazoa > Arthropoda > Malacostraca > Decapoda > Parastacidae > Cherax > Cherax quadricarinatus. Next base: position 20,544,653 of record NC_091364.1, on the reverse strand, counting down.
TATATGTTAACTCGTACCACGGTGATAGTGAGTTTATATATATATATATATATATATATATATATATATATATATATATATATATATATATATATATATATATATATATATATATATATATATATGCAAGGAATTCGCAAGAGCAGCGGAAATATAAACATACACTGATCTCTGGCTGAAGGAGACTCGAATCTACGAACCTTGGAACAAGGTACGCAGTGCTATACCATTCTCACCACACTGGACCAATATTTTGGCGTCCAGCTTGCGCTAGACGTTGATCCAAGGCAGCCAGCTTTCAGGGAGAAGGCTTACAGCATGCATGCATCAGCCTTACTAGAGATTTTAACAATGCAAGGGTGTGAGTAGGTAACATTTATCAAGGGATTCTTGGAAACCGGTTGGCCGGACTTAATTCCTGGAGTTCAGGACTTTATACTTAATACTGCCTGCAATTAATGCTGCCTGCACTGTTAATACTGCCTGCGCTATTAATACTGCCTGCATTATTAATTCTGCCTGCACTATTAATACTGCCTGCACTATTAATACTGCCTGCACTGTTAATACTACCTGCACTATTAATACTGCCTGCATTATTAATACTGCCTGCACTATTAATACTGCCTGCACTATTAATACTGCCTGCATTATTAATATTGCCTACACTTAATACTGCCTGCACTATTAATACTGCCTGCACTATTAATACTGCCTGCGCTATTAATACTGCCTGCGCTATTAATACTGCCTGCATTATTAATACTGCCTGCACTATTAATACTGCCTGCACTATTAATACTGCCTGCACTATTAATACTGTCTGCACTATTAATACTGCCTGCACTATTAATGCTGCCTGCACTATTAATACTGCCTGCAGTATTAATATTGCCAGCACTATTAATACTGCCTGCACTATTAATACTGCCTGCACTATTAACATTGCCTGCACTATTAACATTGCCTGCACTATTAATACTGCCTGCACTATTAATACTGCCTGCACTATTAATACTGCCTGCACTATTAATACTGCCTGCACTATTAATACTGCCTGCACTATTAATACTGCCTGGACTATTAATACCTCCTGCACTATTAATACTGCCTGCACTATTAATACCTCCTGCACTATTAATACTGCCTGCACTATTAATACCTCTTGCACTATTAATACTGCCTGCACTATTAATACTGCCTGCACTATTAATACCTCCTGCACTATTAATACCTCCTGCACTATTAATACCTCCTGCACTATTAATACTGCCTGCACTATTAATACTGTCTGCACTATTAATACTGCCTGCACTATTAATACTGCCTGCACTATTAATACTGCCTGCACTATTAATACCTCCTGCACTATTAATACCTCCTGCACTATTAATACCTCCTGCACTATTATTACCTCCTGCACTATTAATACTGCTTGCACTATTAATACCTCCTGCACTATTAATACCTCCTGCACTATTAATACCTACTGCACTATTAATACCTCCTGCACTATTAATACTGCCTGCACTATTAATACCTCCTGCACTATTAATACCTCCTGCACTATTAATACTGCCTGCGCTATTTATACCTCCTGCACTATTAATACCTCCTGCACTATTAATACCTCCTGCACTATTAATACCTCCTGCACTATTAATACCTCCTGCACTATTAATACTGCCTGCACTATTAATACTGCCTGCGCTATTAATACCTCCTGCACTATTAATACCTCCTGCACTATTAATACCTCCTGCACTATTAATACCTCCTGCACTATTAATACCTCCTGCACTATTAATACCTCCTGAACTATTAATACCTCCTGCACTATTAATACTGCCTGCACTATTAATACTGCCTGCACTATTAATACCTCCTGCACTATTAATACTGCCTGCACTATTAATACCTCCTGCACTATTAATACTGCCTGCACTATTAATACTGCCTGCACTATTAATACTGCCTGCACTATTAATACCTCCTGCACTATTAATACTGCCTGCACTATTAATACCTCCTGCACTATTAATACTGCCTGCACTATTAATACCTCCTGCACTATTAATACTGCCTGCACTATTAATACTGCCTGCACTATTAATACTGCCTGCACTATTAATACTGCCTGCACTATTAATACCTCCTGCACTATTAATACTGCCTGCACTATAAGAAATTTTAGTTCAGTTAATCTCACACTGGAAAATCTGCATAGTTCTAATTCTTATTTATATGAAAAATCACAATTTTCACCTTTTTTTTGCAATATTTCTCAACTGGTTTATAATAACAAAAACTGTTTTAAATAAAAAATATGTGGGACTAAAACATAAAAATTCTATGGTTAATTCCAGTTTTATTGCAAGTGCAACAGGAACCCACCAACTGCTGCAATATAAGTTGTGCTTTGAGGATTTTTAAATATCATTCGAGAAAATATACGATATTTTTTAAGGTGTAAAAGGTAGGAATATATTAGTAATCTGTGATCTGAGGGACTGATTACCTCATCTTTTGTATATAGTTCTTCTGTTTTCTAATTATGTCCTAGAATCTGTATTGATAAAGCCACTGGATGGCGAAACGTCTACAATAAAGATATCCAGATGTTGCACCTGTGTCTTAACTTTCATCCCTGGGATACTTAACGACCCAACTAAATGGTTATGTTACTATACACTGGCACCGCTGGTGTTACTATACACTGCCACCGCTGGTGTTACCATACACTGCCACCGCTGGTGTTACCATACACTGCCACCGCTGGTGTTACCATACACTGCCACCGCTGGTGTTACTATACACTGCCACCTCTGGTGTTACCATACACTGCCACCGCTGGTGTTACCATACACTGCCACCTCTGGTGTTACCATACACTGCCACCTCTGGTGTTACTATACACTGCCACCTCTGGTGTTGCCATACACTGTCATCTCTGGCGTTACTATACACTGCCACCTCTGGTGTTACCATACACTGCCACCTCTGGTGTTACCATACACTGTCATCTCTGGTGTTACTATACACTGCCACCTCTGGTGTTACTATACACTGCCATCTCTGGTGTTACTATACACTGCCATCTCTGGTGTTACTATACACTGCCATCTCTGGTGTTACTATACACTGCCACCTCTGGTGTTACAATACACTGCCACCTCTGGTGTTACTATACACTGCCATCTCTGGTGTTACTATACACTGCCATCTCTGGTGTTACTATACACTGCCATCTCTGGCGTTACTATACACTGCCACCTCTGGTGTTACAATACACTGCCATCTCTGGTGTTACTATACACTGCCATCTCTGGTGTTACTATACACTGCCACCTCTGGTGTTACAATACACTGCCACCTCTGGTGTTACTATACACTGCCATCTCTGGTGTTACTATACACTGCCATCTCTGGTGTTACTATACACTGACATCTCTGGCGTTACTATACACTGCCATCTCTGGTGTTACTATACACTGACATCTCTGGCGTTACTATACACTGCCATCTCTGGTGTTACTATACACTGCCACCTCTGGTGTTACT